>NW_005842857.1:377386-411782 GCF_000455745.1 Alligator sinensis | reverse complement strand
GGAAAGCTAACTCCAACAGCATAGTTTTTCTGAGCATACGTGCGGAACATGGTCTTGTCATCATTAACACCACCTTTAGACAGAGTGATAAATACAAGACCATCTGGAGACACCCTTTCTCAAACACTGGCACCTCTGGCTATTGTTAGAGTCCATGACTGAATAGATGCCTATATCACATGAGCCATGCAAGGGATGCATAACTGCTAGACAGATCACCATCTTGTCAGATATGTTATGAACATGTGGATTTTCCTGAAACACCAAAAACAGCCAAAAGCAATGTGAAGGACTCTCAACACTAAATCTTTTCAAGATCTAAAGATCTGTAAGAATCTCTGACACAGCCTCCAGGAACACTCTCTGCCTATCCATAAGAAAACATTGAGGAACTCTAGAAGTGGTTTAAAACCACTGCCCATATGCCCTGTGCTGAATCCATTGGCTATACCATAGGGGTGTGCAAAATGGGCCCTATTTGATTTGGATTCAGCCTGAATCAGGGATAGTAATTCTATTTGTTGATTCTTGTAGGATAGGAGGGTTGGCTAGAGGTATGTAGAAAAAACATTTAAAGCTGTCTCTATGTCTGAATCACTGAATCTGTCTGAATCTTTCCAAATTGATTCAGAGAGATTAAAGGGTTCTTTGATTCGATTTGGATTCGGAGATTCAACCACCAAATCGGGCCAAATCCCCCAATCGAATTAGGGACCGAAGCTTCTCACAGCCCTACTATATCACTCATTGACACCAAGACTTGTTCAATGAGTGTGATGCTGAGATCCAAGGCCTCCTTATCAAGAAGAATGAGGCCTTCTCTTCTGGTCAAGTTGACACCTCATCTCAGCATAAGGAAGGGATGTATCAGATCCTCAAATGCAAAGCTCAAAGGAGGATCCAGGAAATCAAAAATCAGTGTGGCAAGATAAAGACAGAGACAAACATGCATGCTGACAAACATGGCATGCATAGTTTTTCCCTGCAACAAAAGTCACCTATTGCCCCAATTCCCATGGTCCTGGTTTCCTGCAGTTACAGGATGGCTTTGTGCTCCTCAAAGACAATAAATCTATCCAAGCTAAATGGAAAGAGCACTTCGAGGCACTCTTAAACCATGGGTCAACTGTGGTAGATACCACCATGCAACCCATCCCCCAACACCCTGAAAGTGGATCCATAGCCAACCCTCCTATCCTAGAAGAAGTTTGGCATGCCATCCAGGAAACCAAGAACTGGTTTCCTGGACTGGCTGTCATGCCTGTTGAAATCTACAAGGCTTATGGTGAAGAACTGGTACTGAGATTCCACAAATGTATTCTCTGAAAAAACAACAAAGAACCCTTGGAGACTTGCCAACCTCATGACTATCTTCAAGAAAGGATCAAACTATCCCATGGGGCAATTGACATGATCTTTGTTGGCTGCCAGATCCAAGAAAAGTATCAGGAACTACATCAGTACCTGTATATGACCCTACTAAGGTCTTTGATTCCATCAATTCTGAAGTTCTATAGAAAGTACTGGCCAATTTTGGATGTCTTGAGAAGTACATCAGAGTACTAAGGCTTCTCCTTGACCCAGATGACTGTGACTGTTCTATGTAGTAGATTGGAGGAAGATCCATTTGTCACCTGAACTGCGATCAAGCAAGGATGCATCGTTTCCCCAACTCTATTCTCCATATTTTTACAGCTATTCTGATTGTTATTAAGGACCATCTTTATTCCTGAATTGACATTGAATATCAAATGGATGGAGGGTTCTTCAGTCTGGGATGTTCTCACTCAAAGCCCAAAGAACTCAAAACAACTATCCTTGATGTTCAGTATACTGATGGCTGAGCCATCCTTGCTCACACTGAGGAAAACCTCCAGACTACACTGGATATCTTTGGAGAAACCTACTGAATTTTGGGCTTCTCTCTCAAGATTGAGAAGACTCAAGTGTTCTATTAGCCTGCCCTGGGCCATGAATGTGACCTCCCTCCCCATATTACAATCAAGAGAAAGATCCTGGAGATAGTTGAACACTTCCCCTACCTTGGTAGCCACCTCTCTCAGAGAATAAACATTCATAAGGAGGTCCAACACAGGCTCCAGTGTGCAAGTGCCTCCTTTGGGACATTGCTTTGGCATGTCTTTATTTAGTGCAATCTCTGAAAAGACACTAAGATCCAGGTCTACGACATAGTCATCATCCTCACTCTCCTCTACAGGTGTGAAACATAGGTGTCCTACCATTATCTTAAGAGTCTGGAAACATATCACCAATGATGCCTCTGGGAAATCATCCATATCAAATGGGAAGATAGCCACACAAATGTCAGCATCCGTGCTGAATCCAGTGTTACCAGCATCAAGTCAGCAATCCTCAAACACCAACTTTGCTGGACCGGACATTGTATGTTAATGCCTGACTCTTGATTGCCTGAACAAGTGCTCTACTCCCAGGTCAGTAATGGCCTGAGATCTCATGGTGTCCAGAGGAAATGCTGCAAAGATGCATTGAAGACATGCCTTAAGAAAATGGATGCTAACACCAAGAGTTAGAAGAAGCTAGCTGCTAATAGACCCCAGCGGAACTGCAGCCTCAAACAAGTGGCAGCCTCTTTCGAGGTAAAGCATCTTGTTGTCAAAGCAGAGAAGAGAGGGCAGAGGAAGGAAAAAAGGGGGAATCCCAGCCTGTAGCCTATACTCCCCTGCAAACAACCCCTGCAACTTCTGTGGAGGGTTTTGTAGGTCAGGGACTGGACTTTTAAGCCATCTCAAGACCCATTAATGAGCTGCGGTAGAGATCATTGTAAAATAAAGGGATTGCTGATGATGAGATGATTCATGTTCCATTTGGGGGTTTTTTATTTGTTGGTTGGTTTGTTTTTTGGCATGATCAACATGAATAAGAGAAGCCATGTCAGTGATGCTGCTTGAGATAATGAAGTGGCGTGTGTGATTTTACAGATTGGAACATTGATGTTAGATCTTTAAACGGCATAAGTCAGCTGAGGTCTGTTGACTTCAGTGGAACTAAACCACTTTTCACTTAATTAGAGTTGAGCTCACTAAGGAACCTGGAGAATTGAGCCCCAAATAAACATTTAAGACTTACAAATAGAACTGGCTGAATTAGGGAAACTTAAGTTTGTTTCTTCAGCATATAGGATGAACTTGATGTTGAGGAATTTTTAGTTGAGAAACAGTGATGTATGAAAAGAGAAACAAAAATCAATTTATAATGAGTGCATCAGAATTTGGAAGGACTCGCATGCACAGATTAAGGCTTGTGACTGAGACTGTGAAATGCTTCATTAATTCTTCTAATGCTTCCTTACTTAAGCACTTCTGAGGTAGAAATGATAAGGCTACATATCTAATCTAGGAAGTTTTTACAATTGAGATTGATAGGTATGATAGGTGGATTTAGAAAACTGAATGCAGTTATCCTTTCTCTTCTCAGCACAAGTTAAAAAAATATTTTGGGGCATGTTACTCTGTTCCCTGACCAGTATGAACTGTTTGCAACAGTAATGTTTCTCCCATAATATAAGGCCACGGAGGGTATGTTAATGGTAAGACCATGACTGGAGCTGTTAGAGAGATGGCTAAATTAGCTCTAACACACCTGAGAAATGGTTTGAAAAATAGGTCTACGTAAGTCACCACCCCTGGACCATAGACAAAGCAATAAAGGTTGTCTGAGAAGTAATCAACTGATGATCAAATGTCCAAATCATGCATATACTCTGTGCTTGACTCTGGTTTAGATTGCTAACATTTTATCGTGCCTCCAGTCTCTGTGTTTAAAACTATTTGTGTAACCTCTTCTTTCCTCTAAGCTGGTCCCCTATTGTGTTATGAGCATGTTTTGCTTAAGCTTAGATAGGATGGGGTAGGTCTGTGTATATCTAGTAATCAGTTCATTCATAATCAGTGTCATTTTAATTTTTGGAATGTTGGTCATGTGTTGTCCATTTCTCCATTCTGTAGTTGGAAACTGCCTCAGCTATATTAGTAAAACAACATCTCCTTTAACTTCAGATGTGATTTGCATACTTCTTCAACATTTCTATATGAACTGCTTGGTTTCACCTGATTTAATGCTTCAATCAGAGGTGCAGCAACGTTGCCAGGCACTGGAGCAGTGGTGACTCATAGTTGTTGCCATGCTGACAGTGCAATTGCACAGCTGCAACAACCACCGTTTTTTCCACCCTCCTCCCCCAAGTCAGTACCCAGGTGGCTGCCCCGATTGCCTCACAGCAGTTGTACCATTGGCTTCGGTTACCAATATATAACAACATGGCAATAAGATTCCAGTTAGATCCTGGGATTACCATTGTGTTTATCAGTTTGTACCTTAACTTTGCAAATGACCAAGTGGGGCTACTTGCATGCTTAGTTCAGTGCATTTACTCATGTACAAAGTTTCTTTCACATGTGTATGTTTGGAGGATTTGGGTCTCGGTTAAGTTCAGCTTTGTTGCTTTCGAAGCCTCTTAATCATGTAAGGTTTTGAGCAAGTTAAATCACTTGGCAAATCCTGCATTCTCTCAGTAGAAAGTGCAGGGGTTTTTATGTCTTTGTAACTGTGGAAAATATTAATAGATTCTAGGGCATGTTCCTTGAGTCTCAATACAGGGATTGGAGCGTCGATGACCAGGTGTAAGTGGTGTAGTTAGTTTATTGACATCTTTTACTATAAAGAATATAGTGAGAGCATTGTCTGACAGAGTAAATTGAGTACTAATGGAATCGGAATAAACCAGACTCTAACTGAACTCTGCACCAGCCTGAACATAGCATAGTCATTTATAAACTCTGTAGTTATTTCCCTAGTTTTCTAAATTGCAACACAATAAATGCCTGCTTATTTCCTATATTAAAATATTGGAATATTCATATCAGCCCATCTCCTCTAAAATGGCTTCAGTGAAGGTAGCTGGAAGATTAACAAGCCTGGATTCTGATGGGCCAAGCAAGGAAAAGAATTCTTAAATGGAGGACTCCTCACACGAAATGACCCGCCAGCAGTTCCTTGTTTATATTGCAAGTTCATCTGCTTGATTGCCGCTGCCAGTTGCAATGATGGGAGCTCAATAGTTGAAAATGAGGTCAACAGTTGAAAAGATTCTCTGCAGAATCTTTTGTTTGCTAATGGTCCACCATCCTTTGGAAAAGTTAGGTTATTGAAATATTGGCTTACTATTTGACTTAGGCTAGACCAGCCTTCTGAGAGAATTCCAGTTTTGTGACTTGGATGCCTTCCTAATAAGAACCTCTCAAAAACAATATGTGATCCATGGCCATGAATCTAAAAGTTAAATGCCTGCTGGAAGCTATATTGAAAGGTAACAGGAGTTCACATAGTGTGTTGTGATGTACTTAGACTCTGCACAGCTGGGGAATTTGAAGTATATTTGCTTTTCATTGCCATCTTTTCAAGCACTGGCACTTGACTTGCTGCAGAAATTCAGATTGTTCCGGGAGACTCTGATGTTGCTCTTTTATGTTTTATAACTGTCTCACATTTGGAGAAGTGTGGCATGTGAGGAAATATCAGGACATTTATACAAGATTGGAACAGGGCAAGGAATAGTAGGAGAGCATTAATTCTAAAGTTTCTTAGCAAAAAACGGTTCCTTATGGTTTTGGTTTAAAACAGTATGAGGTTGAAGCTGAAATGGCCTGAAGATAATTGAAGCTGATGCTAAATATTATTAAAAAGTAGGAAGATGCATGGACAGCAGAAGTACCTTGACCTATTTTCACAGGAGCACAGCAGACTCTTTGATAAAGCTCTAATATAATTATTTTCCCAATGATAAAAGAGTGAGGTTGATAAATAACTTCTAGTGTGCAAGATGAATATTGTTGTATTGGGGACTATATAGGTAAATCTAGACAGACTAATGGAGAGTACCCTTCTCCTCTTTAGGAATAGCTTGTTTTCAGGAAGGCTGCATGTCTCAAAAGTCAGGATTGTTTTTTTTTATTTCTGGTTTCTGCCCCAGGTCTGTCTCCTGACTTGGGATCCAATCTTGCTTATGTTGGAATCAGTTGAAGTCAAAAGTAAAACTTCTGTAAGAACCGGATTTGCCCCCAGCTGTTTGACCTTGAACAAATTAGTCACCTCCCCTTGCTTTGGTTTTCTCATCTATAAAACAGGGATAATAGACCTTGCTTCACAGGGGTGCTGTAACATGTAATTTGCTCATATTCATGAAGTGCTTTGAGCTGATTGTTTTTTCTGGCTCAGACCATGGTACCATAACATGCCTGTCTAGTTCAGGTTGGTCCAACACCTGGCAAATCTGGAAAATGAGACTTAGAACAGTGACCAGGCTATGATCTTTCCCTTATGTGTCTTTTACCCTCTTCTTTTATGTTTTAATAATGAGAATGAGCTTTTATATGGACTATTAGCATTGAACAGGGGGCTGGGGAAATCAGGCTTCATTAAAATATAGAAGGCAAATAGGGCTGTTATGTCAGTATTTTCAGAATGTGAACGAGTAAAATCAGTAGCTAACATGATATACCGGAATCAGCCAAGCGACATGTAAAGTATCAATACAGGAATTGCTAATGCAGTCTTCTAGTCAGAGGCATACCCTTATTGAACCTAAAGAGACTCAGACAGAAAGTTCAGTACCTTTAGCATATCTGTTTCTGCAGTTATGTTTCCATGAAACACGTTTCCAGAAACCCTTTCGGCAAAACAGATCCAAGAAACTATTTGCCGTCAGTAGGAGCATCCAACACAAATATGTAACTTTTGAAATCACTGTATCAAGTCCTGAATGTGTGAAATGGAAAAAATACCCACCACGGGCAGAGATGAATAAAGATCTGCAGTGCTGAACAGAAACCGCTGTGCTGTATTAGTCCACACAGGACACATCATATTCATTCTGGCTGGAAACAGGAACACCCAAAATGCTGCAGATTGCCTTCCTCCCCACATAACTACTGTTTGTTTACTGAAGGCCAAATGAGATCTGCATATGCATCTGAAGGATGAATTTGGCCTGATATTTTAAATTCTCATTTGCCAAGAGGAAAATTGATGTCATGGCAGGAAAGGAAGGGTGGTAAAAGAGAAGGAGAGTTGGTGTGCACGACATCCATTAAAATTGACTGACAACTAAAACAAATAACCTATATTTTGACATTTTTCAGTAGATTTTCCAGACACACTAAAGCACCAGTTTATATTTTTCATTGCCTTCATTCTGTCTATGATTTCACCTATCCAAACAGTTATTGTTTCCATTTGGTTCTCTACAGGTGAACTCGGAGTCAATATTACTAACCCCCAGTGTGCAAAAATCATATTTCAGCTGCCTTCTACCCTCAGCCTTCCAAAAAAATGACTTAAGTATCATAAGTTTATAAAACATTGTGTCCTTTCTATCTTCCAAATTCTGTTTAAGAATAAGGGTGCTCCTGTTTATCTAACCAGACAGGAGTCACATTTTGAAGCCTTTTTCTGAATTTCGGAGAGATATGTATTTCAGCTGAGAGTCTTATGCAAGCCCTTGGCTTCAGGAGTTGGAAGTTGATTTTCAAAATGCGATATGATTGTGAGACTCCCTATAAAATCTTAAAATTGGGTAACATTGCCCATTTGCATGTATCCCTCTGACTATTAATACGTCTCACTGATGCTGTGTGTTTGCTGACAGGGATGCAGTTGCAGAACTGGAACTCAAAATGGCTGTAGTATAGGAAGCATGAGGAGATATTTTTCTAACATAAATATCCTGTCTTAGAGTGATTCTCTATTTAGTAAGTCTCGTAAAGCAACTCAAACTAAAGCACTTAGCTGGCAGCCTTAGATGGCTGCATTTATAATGGAAAACTAGATCTTTTAAATGCTTCACTTCTTAATAATTATATCTACTGCCTTGCATTTCCATAATGCAGTTCATTCCAAGGATTGCAGAATCTTTTTCAAAAACTAGATTGCTTAAGCAGAAGCCTCACCCTAAATCACATGGAGCTCTACTCATTTCTAATGAACTCCCCAGTTGGTTTCAATGGCGAGCTCTTGGTATTATTAATATAATATAGCCCTGTGACTTAGTTGATGAAATTTTGACTCCTCTGTGGGGACTGACTCAAAAGCCCCTGGATGAACAGGCATGAGTGTCTAGTTCTTAGCTAGTAGACCAATACATTAACCACAGAATGAACTTGTAGGCTGTTGCAGCGTATGAACCTCTAAAAGGAGTTTAGCCACTAGAGGGTGGCAAAGACCCACTCTGGGTTAAAGTGGGTCAGAGAATAACATTTTGCCAGCTAGTTAGGCAAATA
This sequence comes from Alligator sinensis, assembly GCF_000455745.1. Taxonomy (NCBI): domain Eukaryota; kingdom Metazoa; phylum Chordata; order Crocodylia; family Alligatoridae; genus Alligator; species Alligator sinensis. The sequence continues at coordinate 403,467 of NW_005842857.1, read as the reverse complement.
CTCAGGAGTGGATGTGTCGGACAGAATCAATCTGCTCTCTAGGTAAAAATAAGTTATTGTATGATGGAAGCCACACTTCAGAAACACTAGGTTAAATTTTCCTCTTCTTTGCACCAGAACACTGGAAGTAGTGCCACTGAGGCAAAAAGAGCTGTACTAGCATAAAGCCAAAGGTTGCAAGTTCAGAATCAGGTCCCAAATATTTAAATGGGAGGGCCCAATAACATGCCTTCTGGAGCAGAGCGGGATTGTCTAATATACAGAATGTTACTACCAAGCCTTTAGTAAGATTACTTGTTGTTATTAGTATGAGATGCATTTACTGTCTCAAATATGTCTGCAGTGCTTTGAGTAGGTGATGGCTTGGCAGTCAGTCATTCTGCACTATATTAAATCTTTCAAACTGAGTATTGAAAGTTGAGTTGGATTTTTCTTAATGAATAGACAGACTTCCATGCTGCTAATGGGAAGAGAAAAGGAAAGAGCAAAACTGCCCTCTACAAAGGGAGCACTTCTGTTCTGACACTGTCTACATGGCAAACCTATTATGCTAGGCAGCAGTGCCCTAAAAGATGGTGCTGTTGCACATAGACTGCCTCCTAAATCAGAAGCAGCGTAGCCATGTCTGGCAGTGCTGTGAACAGGTTAATTAGTACTGTCACTGTGCAATGCTAATTAGCCCGCCAGAGTACTGCATGGACATGCTATGCTGTTTCTGGTTTAGAAAACCACCCATGCAGAACAGTACATTGTATTGGACAGTACCACTATCAGTAAGTTTAGATTGGAGATATGTACTATACACGCCTGAATTTTATACAGATTTCATACCCATGTAATATCATTGACTTCAGCAGTAACTTGTGATTTAGACTTCAAGAAGTCAATGGGCTACTCATGTGCTTACAGATAAGCATGAAAAGTGCTTTGCTGATCTGGTGTTTTAAAGCCTGGTCCAATGCCAGCTAAAATCACTGAGAATCTTTCCATTACCTTAAATGGGTTTTAGATAACTCCCTTATACCATATTAAGGAAACGCAGAACCTGCCTGCATCTATTGCTGTCTGCTCACTAGAAAAGAAAGATGATTGAACTATATCCTAGTCATAATTGGAAAAGATAAACAAGTGGTCCCGCAATAAAAATGAATTATGATCTTATACTCAGATTGAAGAATCTGATGGAATTGTATATGTTTGGTAATGTCTCGTTTCCATGAAAATGTTATTCATAGCAAAGTAACAGCTGCTTTAAGTTTTGGTGTTTCAACATGAAGTCTTTGGTGTATTTTTCACCTTAGTGCTTGCCCGTGAGCTTGAATTCACTGTTCTTTCCTTTGTTTTAGATCTTAATGTAGTTGAAAACTAGATGTAGTTCTAATGGAATAAGAGTTTTCAAAGAATGGAAAAACTCAGCTTATTTATAATGATTGATTCCTAATGCTGGAATTGCCTGATAACAGCATAGATCATCTCACGTTATGATGCAAAACACTCAAAGTTGTTAAGATAATGTTTGTTTCCACAACGGATAAGTCAGCACTCCAAACTTGATCCTTATTGCCCTCATTGATTCACATTATACTTCAACTAGTGTGGGTCATTTGTGGTTTCTGTTCTTCTGGACAAGCCATATGGCATATCCCAGAGGGACCCAGGGCATTGACCCTGGGCTATTACAAGGCATACATATTTGGCACACTAGACTAGTGATTAAATATTAACCACAGCAGACGCATTATTTCCACTCAGCTTTGAAATGAGTCTTTAATTAGAAAGAAAATAACAGCACTGAATGAAGTTTCATGCTTGTTTTCTGAAGTAAATATTTTGACCCGTATGCCTGTGATACAAGCTCCGAAAGTCCCATGAGACTTTAGATTGCCACTCGCAGACCAAACACAGGTGTCTCAAGCCGTGTACAGCTTTCAATCATCTGGCAGAGGTAAGAAAACTGAAAGCAGAGATGCAGGCCTTGCTTTAAGAAGAGCAGGATTTTTGCTAAATTTAGACATGCTGTCTTCAAAACAAATTACTTTCTAAGATGTCATCGTATCAACTGTTGAAAACTGAAGGGCTTTTTTTTTCCTGCTTGATATGTAGGAATTCCTGATAAATGTAAACTCTTGTCAAATAACTTTGCCAAGAGTTTTAATTTGATTCTTTATTTCCCAGTCTCATTTGTTATTCTTACATATCCTGTAAGAAGAGCCTTTGCATTTAATTACATTCTGGGGGATAACCATTTTAAATGCACACATTTTGCATCTCATGAATAATGTATGCTTTTAGGTATATAACTTTAATGTTTTATCTTTTAGAAGATGCTGAGATAATCCAGGTCTTATTTCTTCTGTCCTAAGAAATGAATATATATATATATATATATATTTAATTCCCAATTCTCAAGCTCTTGATTTCACCTTTTCTGTTTTTCCAAGTCCTGAATTTTTTCTTTCTAAGTTTGATGTCTTATGTGGATTCTTTTCTAAACTGGATCCTTCCGAAGTGGATTCTTAGTGCAGAAAAAAACATCCTCAACACACAGAAATGTATTTTAGGAATATAAGGATTTTTTTTAATGCTACTTAACAAGGGAGAATATTCCTAATGTAGCAGCTTATGATTTCAGTTATAAATATATAATATGCATTGCAGAGAGAACTCTAGGCTCTTTGTTTCAGTGAAATGATATGCATCTTTCAAAATTTATGGCAAGGCAGTTCCTGATACTTTTGATAAAACTAAATATGATTAAGGTATTGATTAACTAATAAAAGAGGTGCATTGACTTAGATGTAAATCTTGCCCCTAGTTTTTGTGAAATAAGCTTTAAAAAAATGGTCACTGTCATTAAGAAGTCTGAATTGCATGAATAGGTTAATTGAAATGGATCACCTCTTGTGGTGCTAGTGTCTGATGACTCTTCTGGGTCATACTTGCTCATAATAAAAAATGATTTTTAACACAAAACCAAAACATGGCAAACTTGTTGATGAACAGGAATATAGAAGTTCCCATTCTAGACTGGATTGCTGTCTGATGACTGACAGGTGGTTCAGAGAAAGATGGTAAATATCATGAAGGATATCATACAGATGAATCTAGACAGGCTAGGAAGTTGGGCGGATCGGAATCAAATGAAGTTCAATGTCAAAAAAATGAAGTGCTCTATCTGGGGACAAAAAACCCTCTACACACCTACTGGCTCGGCAATGCCAAACTGACCAGCACCACGAATGAAAGAGACCTGGGGGTAATAATAGGCCACAGTATAAATATAAACCAGCAGTGTGACGCTGTAGCCAACAGGGAAAATAATACCCTGGCATGCATCAATTGATGCATCTCCAGCAAAACTAGGTAAGTGATTCTCCCACCGTACTTGGCATTGGTGCGACTGCAGCTGGAGTACTGAGTCCAGCGCTGGGTGCTGCATTTCAACAAGGACATGGTAAAGCTTGAGAGACTCCAGAGAAGAGCAACCTGTCCTGTATGATCAGAGACTTGTAAGGCAAGCCATATGATGAAAGGCCTGGGACTCTTCAGCTTGAAAAGAGAAGGCTGAGAGGGGACTTGATAATGGCTTACCGCTACATCAGGGATGTACATCAAGGGCTCAGTGAACAACTTACTTTTTATAAATAGTGCTTGCACCACATGAAGTGGCATATTTAGTTAATTTCCTTGTTAAGTTTAATGTCTGAGGCACAATAGCTTACATATATACCAGAATCATATGTATTTTGGGTGACTTTAACAATAGCAATTCTGTTGACATCCTAATTAATGAAACAAAAAGCAAACTACTACCCTAGATTATGCTTTTGCAAGCTGACTGTTTGGTTTTATGTTTTGTGCTGACTTGTATAAGTGTAACAAAGGGAAGAATTTGACCTAATAGTTTTTAAAGTACCTTCATTTGGACTTAAAATGTTGTATGTTTTCAGTGCAAATTGTTAGGAAAGTCGTAACTTTAGGCTTTAAGGAAATTAGATGATACAAACCTGCATGATTAATTTGTTGAAGTATCCTCCCATTTTTTAGGATTCAGGGAAGATGCTGCCTCCTCTATACTTGGATGTAGATGAACCCAAAAGGCAGTAGAACTGGTGACTTTCCACTACCTGGTGGTAAGAGGCAGGAGCAAACAGAGTATCATTGTGAAGAAGGATTGTGTGCTTGCTGCATTCCATGAACCTCTGTCCCCCACCTGAAGATGTATTCAGCACTTCTAAAATCTTTCTGCTCTCATGCCAATATCTAGGTTAGCTAGTCAGAGGCAAGCCACCAAGGAGTGGCACCCCAATTTTTGCAATGGTGCTGTCCCATCATGTAGCTGGGATGTTGCCAGTATATAACACCTGTGCTGGGAGGGCATCCCTGTCTATCTCCCTTAGGTTCTTTCCTAAGGGAATTCTGTCCCAGATGGATTCAGGCTGCTGAGTCTCTTTGCACTGTTTAAGCAATGCACTGGGGCCAGGGCAAAGAAGAGAATATCTGTCATAATGGTTATTCTGAAAGGGATATAATGTGAAGAGGCATCTTTGGGAGGCACTAATGCCATTTAGCAGCATTCCCATCCTGTAATCATCAATGAAAAAGCCTCAACTGAAATACCATTGATATCAGTGGATTTCCATTGACTTACCAGGTTTTTGGCTGATGCTTATAATGATAATTATCCCTCTACATCTGAGCAATGACTCCAGCCACGTCTCATTCCAGTACCTTACAAATAAATAAATCTGAGTTCATCTGAGACTTAATGGACTAATTTAATTAGTTCAGTGGTGAAAAACATGGTTGTTCAACGAAGTCAGTAAAATTGGTGATGGGACACAGTGTTTTGCCAGTTATACCTTTGGTAAATGCAGAGTCAATCCATTGAAGTTCATAGGAATTAGTCTGAATTTACTCTGGAGCAATGAAGGGCAGAATAGAGCCTGTGGTTGTTAATTACATGAAAATCATCTAGCAAAGGTCTCATTAGACTTTTTATTTGTACTGCAATTTTTCTACATTAATCATTCCCGCTGATATGCAAGCAATATTGGGTTGTGTTGTTTACGTACATGGAGCGTAATATAATGGTCTGTTTGAATCACTAGCTCATTTGCTTGTCTTGACAATAATTATTCTTGATTTAACAAAGGTGTAACTACTTTCAAAACTGTACACTGAGCAAACACAATAAGAGAAGGCTGTAGTCCACAACTACACATTTAGACCTCCCACTTGCCATGAATTGTGTAGGTGTTTTCAGTGGGATTACCCTTCAGCATGATGGCCTGAAACGTAAACACATTGACTTTGGGGTATACCTCTGGATAAATGGGCACTGACTGGTTCAAGTTTGCTATGCTTCATGAATGGCAAATAACCATCTATTATTTAGTTAGTTAGTTTTATTGAAGAGGAGTGCGAATGAGAAAGCAATTAGATGCTGCAAAGGGAAGTCTTTTATTTACATATGAATTTTTGCTAATTGGGACAGCACTGACTGAACAATATCATACCAGGCTGTGATTTTGCCAAGTCTCTCAGACTGAAAGTTAGGCGAGGACTTGTAAATGAAAGCAAAGAGTGGAGTTGGAACTGTTGCTTAAATTACCCTTATGTTTTAGAATTGCATGTAACACACTTCACTTCCAGGCCCAAGCTGTCATGTTGTGCTGTGGGCATGTAACAAGGAACCCTAGCCCTGTTACCAGAAAGCAGGCTGGTCCATTTAAGACCAGAGCTTTCTGGGTACAGCCTGCTGGCAGGGTAGGGGTTAAAAGCTGAGCCTTGCTGGCTAGGCAGGTGACTGGAAGGGGGCAGGCCACAACTATAAAAACCCTGGGCTTGGTGGCAGTTTTGGGGCAGCAGCCAGGGTGGAAAGAGTTTGTGCATAAGAGCTCCTTGGCTGCCTGTCCAGCTGCTGTAGAGGGACCTCCTGATGACTCCCAGAGAAGCTGTGGCAGTCCCACAAGGAGGAGCATAACAGATGGTGGAGCACAAAGCCATGAAAAAATGTAAGCTGGCACACTGCCTTTTTTAATTTTTTTTTTTTTTGTTTTTTTTGTGGCTATAGCCCATGGACTTACTGTTTGTATTTTGACTGATAGACTGGTGGTTTGTGGTTGAGGCTGTAGGGGAGGAGGAGACCTCATTAGTGCCTTGGGGTGCAGTCATAAAAGGCCAAAGGGCCTAGTGCACTAGTGGGTGCAGCCGTATAGGGCCAGTAGCCCAGAGTTGGCTGCAGGACTCTGAATCCAGGTTCCAGTGGGGGAATCTTGGCTAGTAGCCTGAGCTATAAGAAAGGGCAAGGCCTGAGGAGGCCCAACAACTTGGCATCCGGGGGGCGCAGGGTGAAAGGGGGCCAGAAGGCAAAAGTGAAAAGCAAAAGGAGGGCCATGGGCCCAGAGGGGATTAAGGAGCTAGAGTCTCAAAGTGAACCTGGTGGGTTTAGGCTGGTAGGCCTAGCTAGAGAAAGGCAGGATGCAAGGCTCTTGGTGGCTGAGAACCCCAACAGAGAAGTACAATAGGCAGTCTTCCGCTTGTAAGAACATCTAAATAATATTTACATCAAGACGTGACAGATGAGTAAAAGTGGGATACAAGACAAAAGATAGAAGTGAAGCATTAGGGGACTTCAGGGGTGCCCCTCATAGACCACTAAAATGCCACTGGGGAGGGTAACCTGTTACAGGGCACTAGACCAATGCTGCTTTGCACTGATGGGTAGAGGATTCCTACACATAATTTGCAAAGTACTTTATGATATAAATATGCAATATATTAATAATAAAAACATTTAGCTTTTAGAGCATATTTTAAAACACTTTATTTCTCTTTAACCCATTTCCCACTTACCACTATGGGACAAAACCCTATTGGGACCCCCCTATCTATACCACCTCAAATACTGTCTAGGTAAAAAGACATAAGAGGTCTATGTTTTCAAAGCACTTGCCTGGAAAATAGCTCTTGAGTCCTGCCAGTGTTGCTGCCTTGCTGAAAACACTAATCAGACAGCAAGCTGGCTGCTTTCTAAGCTTTTTTCTCCAAGGGATGCAACAGTTGCTCAGAAATGACCCAAATAATTTTTATTAATGGGCCCAACATTACTTTCATTTCAAAAGAGACAAATCATTTAATAAAATGTGTATTCGGTTGTGTTCATTAGTGCTAATCAGTAGTTCATTAAACCTTAATCATATCAATTTCGGGCCACTAATATTCAGGTAGTCTAATAAAGGACACAGCAGTAAAAGAGCACATATTGCTTATGCAGAAGCATATTCATCCATAGCAGAGCCTGCTTGAATACACCCTGCCCATTAATTTGAGCATAAGGGATTTGAGGATGGAGATGCAAGAGAGACAGAAGGCAACAAATACCCAAGACAAATGTAAAACAGCACTCTGGTATTTGCTGCTAGCAGTACAGCATACCCTGGGCATATTATGGGCCACATCTGATATAGCCTTTGTCCTGGCAGCATTCCTGTTGAGTTCATTGGAAATGTTCATCAGGATGGAAAATGTCATCCCAGGGCTTCTTCAGGATGAAAAAAGTAAAATGCAATTATTGGAAATCCAAATGGGCAGAGAATGGTTAGGACTATTATTTTAGAAAGGAGGATTGTTATTATGCAACTCCACAGGTAATGGTGCTCAATAAAAAATATCTGGTGAATGCACTAAATCCTCTAGACATACAAAAAACTAGAAATCTTGGTTCCCAAATGACACCTTTTATTAGACCAACTGGAAAATGGCAAGAAAATTGTCCTTTTTGTTTTTGAAATTGACAATTTTCTTGCCATTTTCCAGTTAGTCTAATAAAAGGTGTCATTTTGGAACCAAGATTTCTAGGTTTTTTGTATGCCTTTTAGTCTCAGACCAAAACGGCTACCAAGTACACCCCTAAATCCTCGAAGTGTTTAAGTATTCATATAGCATCAGGGCCATGAGTATTTTGACTGAAATCAGCAAAGCTGTTCTTGTGCTCTTAAGTGCTTAGCTCGACTGGAGCCATGATTTTGATGCCAGCATCTTTTGACCTGGACTTTATTTTTAAGAATGACTGCAGATAGCTGAGCAAACTGTTTTCGATGGACAAAGGACTAGCCTACACTTCGCCTTTTGCCACAAATTAGGTTTTGGCTTCTAATTTTTCTAATAGGGAAAGTCTCTCCAAATTCTCTTTTTTGTGGGTTGGTTCATGAAGCAGAAATAAGAGAATGTGGAAGGAGTGAGTCTTGTTGGTGTTTGTAGTTCTGACCCAGAACTATAAAGCACCATAAACCTTATAAGCCAGGCATATTACAGTTAAAGCTTTTGACAAACTTGCTTTGATCTAACTATAATCTTGAATGTTTTTCTGAACCCACTCAGATCTAATAATGCCATGAGCATAAAGATGAAGCTTTAAGGAGATTACTGAAATGGTGCCTTTTCCTCCTTTCATTCAATGGGCTTGGATGAATAAAAACACACTGCACACTTTGTCAGATTCCTATGAAGTGTGGGTGGTGGGCAGCAGGAGGGCTGTAGGTGACGAAAGTGTAGAAACACGTAGGCAGGGCCCCTGAAAAGACAGGCTGTCTTTTGTCTCCTTTACAAGGAGATATACATTCAAAATGCTCGTGCATACTAGTCATGAGAATCCTTGTTCATCTCCAGTTACCAAGGCCTACCCTGCTATCAGCACTGTTTATCTCTATTACCATATCTCAGTGAAAATGGTAAGCTACTGTAGGCAGTGCCAATGGCTTCTGTAGATCACCTCAATGAAAGATCTCAATACTTAGACTAACTTTTCTTTCTACAATGATTTTTGGCTAAAAATTAGAGACTACTCTTTCCTGTCTTTTAGATTAACAGTACCATGTGGAGGCTAATTCCTGTTCTCTGTGTGTGCGCATAAAGTAATTTTGTTTCTCTACAACTAAGGAACTAAAAACCGTACAATAAGATATGTACAATGCCAACAGCATTTAGTAAATGAGTTTCCAGGCATATTAATGCAATAGAGCTGTAAGTGTCTCTGCTAAGATAGCTGTATTCATCATATCCTTGCTAAACACTGTTGTGTAGGTAAGTGAATGCTATATTTGCTTTCCCAGCCTACTCTCTTCAGCAATAAGTTGAGTATGTACAAAATGACTTTAAATCATTTCTATTTACTATCTTGATAGTTAATACCAGTGTGTATTCATCTAGCCTGTCTGATGACCCTCATTTTGTCTGCCTCTCTGTTGACTGAAGGCTAATGCAGTGCATTATTTCACCATGTCACGGAAACTCTCTTTAAATAAAGCTGACATTAAATGAGCTTGTGATGTCTTACTATATATGGTTGGAAGCTTATAGCTAGGTCTAGACAATACCAGGTTGGTTCAGACAATAACGTGAAGTCTGAAGTATCTTGTTGGGACCCCAGTCCACCAGGGATGAATTGAAATTATAGGCGTGCTTTTTTCTCAGGCTCTGTTGCCACCTGATGTGAAGTACAAATATTGATTGACAGCTTTGTATAGATAACTTAAATCTCTTGAGAGAATGTATGTACACTTTTTTGGATCTTTTCCCTCTTGGTCTTACTCTTCCCTCCCTGCCTGGCACAATCCATATTAAATAGGAAGTAAAATGAAGGGGAGAGAAGGCTGTCAGACTAAGATAAGGAACGAATTTAATGGTGTTATGGAAACATTTCCTTGAACCAGCTTAGCTATGAAGATGTTTATTGTGAGGTAAATACTACACAGTAAGGTCATTAGGAGATGCCCAGTCCATCCACTCTTCTACTGGCACAGACCCCAGCCAGGGTCTGCCTGGCTGGGGCAGAGCAGCCCAATGTCAGGTTCTGCTCCCCTTGCTGCTACAGGGGCAGGCGCGGGGAGGTAGCCAGATGCCAGCTGCCATGGCCCCCTGGGCCAGCTCCTGCCACCACCTCGGCTGCTCACCACCAGCCAGGCAGACCCCAGCTGGGGTCCCCTGGGAGGAGAGGGGAGGGAGGGGTGAATAAAACCTCTCCCTGCCCCCCTTGCCTCAAGGGGCCATGCTGGGCTGGTGTCTGGCTGTGCCCCCACCCCTACCAGTGCGACAGAGGACAGAGGGGGTAATTAAACCCCCTCAACTCCCATTTGTTTGAGGTTGCTGCCAGGCTGGCAACACCCACCCCCTGCTACTCCAAAAGTGTTGGGGGGGTGGGGAGGGGCTGCTGCGCCCTGGCCAGGCAGACCCCAGCTGGGGTACGTGCTAGTGGGACTGGGGAAGGAGGGAGGAATTAAACACCTCTCCATCCCCCATTCTTTGAGGCTACTGCTGCGGCTGGCCATGCCCCCTGCCTCTCAAGGGGGGAGGGTGGGAAATGCCTGGCAAGGACTGCTTCCCCCTACAGGTGCACCCCAACTTGGGACTGTGCAGGCCAGGGTGGTGGTTTAAACTCCTCCCTAATCATACTTAGCCCTGTCAGGCCTGGCCATGCACCCCCCTCAGCTCAGCTTCCCTCCAACCTTCCAGCCACTGGGGAAGGGAAGGGAGGGCTCGTTCTAGCACCCCTCAGCTTCTAGCCTGAGCCACTGCAAGCATGTGGCTGTATTTCTATAATCAAAAGTGAATGTCTATTCACTTGCAAATTGGTTCAAGCTATGCAGGTTAGACTAACCTACAAAGATTGAATTGATTCAGGCTCAGGCTATTTGTATGTCTGTATTTAGCCACAGTGTTTAGTTCCCAGAAGCCCCAGTTGGAATCAAGGCCCTGTAAGTGGAATGTTGCTTTTGGTTATTCATGTTGCCAATAAAAGTTAAACCCTAGCATTTCCCCAAGACATAACATAATTTATACATATATTTGTTTTTTTTCTAAAATGTTGAGCATCTTAATTTGTGATGCTAATAAAATATTGTGTTGAGAATAACAGTAAGCAAATGTCTAGAACAAATGATTCTTTTGTTGTATATAGCCAATAATACATTGTAAATTTGATGTATTCCTAAAATGGATGTGAAGGTACACTGTACGGCTTAGAAGGATTGCTAATGTGATACAAGCCTTTTTTGGTTTGTTTTATTCCAGTGCAATCACATTTAGTAATAACTAGAACTTGCCTGTCCCTCTGCTGGTTGTTGAGCTAGTTTCCTGGGATGCTACAGTTAGTTTTCTTGTGCCTTAGTCTAGCTCACAGGAAGTATGGGTTCACATAGCAGAAAATGCAGTTGTGTGCTTGATCAACACACCTGTTGATTCTTTTAGCAGAAGATAATGAGGGACTGGAGACAGAGACTCAGCCTAGAGTAGAAGGGTTGTTTTGACCTTTAAACAACTTTAAGATTGTTCTGAAATATGCTGCTTTTACTTTCTTTTCTAATTATACTTTAAAAGTTTCCCTCTTCAATAGATGCCCTGGAAAATCATGCAAGGTGGTAATTTTTTTTTGATTGTTTGTTAAGGTCACTCCCTGCTTTCCTTGCCTGATTTATCAAGATTCAGCTTTTGGCACTCTCTTATAATCCAGTGGTCTGTTTCATTGTTGGTTTGATTTTCACAGTTCTCTCCAATGATATTACTGTTCATCTGGGTAATCAAATATCATATGAAAGGTTTATAGAGAGATCTTGGAAGGCAGCTGCCAACTTCTGCTTTTGGAGGAAGAGTTTAGCTTGAAAACCAACATGTTTGGGGCCTTTTCAGGCCACTGTTATGTGAAGCTTAGGAAAAGAGCAGGTTGAAATCGCAAAGCCGATGAGTAAGGGCTCTGTTTCTTTATTCAGGAAGCGAAAGCATTATATTTTGAGTAAAAATACTGAAGAAGGAAGTCATGAAAAGATAGATAAGAGAAAAAATTAGTACAAGTAAAAGCTTTAGAAAAAAGCAGTAAAGGAAGTAAAAATACCACAAGAATTCAAGTTTAACCAACAGGATATTTTTAAATATGCAAGCAATCTAAAGTCAGGAAGAGTCAGTGGGCCCATTAAGGAATCCAAATGGGAAGTTAGTTTTGTTAAACTGAAATGGATTCTTTGCCTTGATAATCGCAAGAGGACACTAAAGATTGTATGTGAGAGACTGTGATAAGACTTTTCTAGGTGAGAAGGTGGAATAATAATAAATACCAAGAAAAAATCATACTCAAGTAATTAAAAAAAATATAAATCCTATCTATAAAAGCCCAAAATACTAGGAAGGGCAATTAGAATCCAGTAAAAAAAGAATCAGAGAAGTATTCAACATGTGAATGGTATTTACTGTAGTTTCCATTATTGAGGTAAAGACCTGCAGAACTTTTTTTATTGTGATGATATGCCATTGCAATTCCTTTAAATAAATCAATTTGTTTTAAATATGATGCATAAAAAATTAAACTATCAACCATGTTTTCAGATATTGGGCATTAGCTAGGATAAGGTTTATTCTATATTTTACGAATGAGTTGTTTTGTAAAGAAATAGGGCCAACAATAATGATTTATTACAGTCGGACTTGCGTTCATATATCCGCTGATGTCCATGAAAATCTACTCTGCCAACTTGAAGAATCAAAGTATAAAACTTCTCCACTATATGAGCTAGGATATTAGGAGAAGTTATGCTACTGAAATATAGAGCTGCCAAATACTGAAGATGCTTCCATGATGAGTATATTCAATTGTCCAAAGTTCACTTCAATCCACTTCTGAAAATCTGTAGAATCACGCATGCATGTGTGTACGTGCTTCAGGGTTACTGGGCAGATGGTGAGGGCTGCTGGTGACTAAACAGCTCCTGGTCTTAAGCAGTGTAGACATTTTTCAAGTACACAGTGAATGTATAATTGTACATTTGTTAATGTCAGTCGGTCCATTCTTAACCTGAAAGGCCAGTCCTTCATTGTCTTTTTCTTCTACATGGTCACTTTTAGTTGTTGTGTTATTGTTTAGTTTGTTACCTTTGCATTGCCTCCTCAAGCTTTTTTCAAGTCAGAGGATGTAAATCAAATCAAAATCCCTCTTTCAAAGATGTTAATCTCTGCCTATCTCTTTCCAAGTGGCACAGCAGGCAGATGGCAAGCTGTGACTAAATGAATGGGTTCATGTCTCTCTACAACTCAAACTGAAACAGTCCAGTGAAGCTAAAGGCTTTGGCTTTGCTCTTCTGTTTGTGATCTTAGCTTAAGGCAGGTATAAAACCATCATCAAATGGATGACTTGTTGTTACACTTGTTGTGACAGGCTAAGAGACGATCTACTGTACAGCAGCTCAGGCCTGATGCCTCTCTGCTCAAGGATAATTGTGATTAGGACTAGTGAGTATAAGCCTTAATCAGAGCTTCCTGTGCAACAAGGGGCACTGACTTCAGTGATACTGAAATCCACCTTTTAATGGATAGGGGTGCAGAATCAGTGGGTAAACGGAAGTCTTGGATAGAGGTAAAAAAAAAAAAAAGGAGGGTTAGATAGTTGATGTATCCTTGAGGATGTAGTCTGGAGAAAGAACCAGTGAATTAGTTTCTTGGGCATTGGTGCCTGGTTCCATCCCAAAAGAAATTTGCTTTTAGTCAAATTCTAATGGGCCACTTCTTGATATTAATTAATTGTGACATGCCCAGTTAGTTTGCCATAATAGTTTTTTTTGCCCATCCAATTAAACAAGTAGTCAGATAATAGCTTTGCTCTTGGATAACCTAAAAATTGATTCTTCAAGGATTTAACTTGGCATTGTATCATTAAGGTAAAATTTTAGATGTTAAATTTGGAGATAACTGTGCCACAACTGGCAGATGCATGCTGGTTGAAAATTGGAAAGCCCACCTTGTGGGAAATTCAGATGTATCAGCATTTGTTTTCATCTTGATACAAAATACAGCAAAAGTGAATCGTCTTTTTTGAACAATTGCAAAAGTTTCTCTTTTGGACCAACCTGGGAAAAATGTAACTCCATCCAGATGGGCTAACACAGCATCTCAAGGGATGCTGTAGGTCAGATGCTTTTCATTGCCATTCTCATCTGCAACTGGCCTATCATTCCCATAGTAGGATGTAGGTATGAGCCAAAGGGGAGACCCAACATATCATGGATAAACTAAGTCTAGCTAGGGGTTCCAGTCCAAAGTGTTGAATAGGGGGAAATGACAGACAAAGTAGTTTGCAGAAACTGCTTTGTGCATATACACGCTGGACAAACAGAAAATTCTAGACCTCTTTGCAGGACTTCATTTATCTAATTATACTGTCATTTCAAATAGTACACAGCTATTTTATCTTTTCTCATAGATTCATGCCCTGTAAGACTGTATAAATAGACTATATTTTGTATTCATTTCTATAAAACCAGTTTTTCAAGTTTTCAGTCTCATTTGGGCCCAGATTTTTAGAAGGGCCTGGCTCCCATTTAGGCACAACAGGAAGGGGCAGATATTGAATATGCTTTTCAGCCACTGTTCCCTTTAGCTTAGATTTCAAAAGATATTTGTGAGTGCTCAGCTGTCTTGAATATTTTGCCCATAATGTCCAAAAGTGTAGTAACAGGTTTGTAGCAATATATAACAAGGCAACCACTTGGCTTCACCCAAACTTAAGATATCCATTGATGAGAGACCTGCCAATAATGTGAAGGAAAGGAAATAAAGGATCTGTGAGTACAACAATAAGATTATGCAGAGACACCGTTTTGGTAACTGCATATTGCCAGGTTCAGTCACCTCTCATTTCAGGTTGGAGCTTTGTTAAATTAATCGCTTGTATATATGTCTGGGTAACATGAGCTTTAAAGGGGAGTTTAAATAAGAAGATGGTTTAATCAATTAATTGGAAAGTATTCTTTGTATGAGGAGCAGCATGAAGTATACATGCCAAAGAGGAAACCAGGACACAGTTGGTCTATGAAGCATAACTTTGAATTTCCAGATTTTGGAGCATTAAAAAAAAGCTCCATCATATTATTGCAAATTTGTTCTGAAATAAGGTACTTGTTTTGCAAGAGGGGAGTGCCCTGTTTCTGTATGTGGACAGGTGCAGATCTTATAAACGTCATACACACAGTTTCAGGGAACGAGTATCCCAGATGCTGCATTGCACAGTGCATGGGGAGAACGATCACAGCAGATGGGCTCTTACCAGATGTCTGGAAGCAGAGTCGGGGATGGGAATGAATTGGCATTACTGTTGTGTCAGTCTTACTGATGCCATCTGGTGTCCAGTTAGGGAACATGTTGAATTTGACTAATTACTTTGAAGGCTCGCTTCAAGTGAAGTTGCAGAGCTCGAACTCTAAAATTTGAATGGCTTTGTGGGATTGCAAATGTCTTTGGCTCCCTGCATTAGATATGTGTATAAATTATGTCAGCCTGTAGGTTTTCTTTCTGCAGATGATAAAAGCCTTTGATGTGCTTGGATTAGTTGGTGAAGGACCCTAGCTCAGCTGGCAATATCCCACAGAGGATAGATGCTAACATACAGTAAGGATATGAATTCTCTTTGAGGCCTTACAGAGAAGCAGAGCTTAGCTATGGGTTTGACAAACTATTTTGGATGTCTGGAAGGGGATCTGAAAAGTGTAGCACACCACAGCAACAAGACCCTGTGTATTGCACTTGCTATTTTCCAAGTGCCCTAAAAATGTAGGTGAAGTACCATTTGACACCAGAAAACTAGAGATTAAGGGTAGGAGCCTGCAGCTTCCAGTGACTTCACTGGGTGATAGGTATGAATAAGCACATCTTATAGACAGGTCCTTAGGGATTTCCTCAAAGTCGGTGAGTGAAACTGGAAGAGGGGTGGAGCCATGTGTCTGAGTCCTGTGGCTTGTTTCAGCCCTGGTTCTCTTTACTGATTTAAGAAAAAAACAAAACAAAACTACCCCAAACAATATCATAGCTAATCTTTTTAGCCACAGGCTTATTCCAAACACTAGTAATTTAGAGATGCAATGCCTGGGAGTGCTAGTCAATATATTTGTTCTCTGTTAGATATACAGCTGCAATAACAAGCCCTCCATGAATTTTATTAAGCCATGTTAATTTTCTATCAGTTCTGGGAGCTATAGATTTTTCTCACAGAGCTGTTTGGCTCAGCTTCAAAATACAGTGGGGAAAAACATCCTTTATAACTACAATTAAACACAATTTGAGAGATCATAGCCTGGATGTTAAAGCCAGATTTCTAGAATTAACTAACTGAATAACTGGACAAATAATTTGAAACAAATAACTTATCTGACAACTTTAGCTTTCTTTTTCTCTTACTATGTTGCAGGTATAGATCATGTTGTTGTTGTTGCTCTTATTTGTGTTAGAGTAGTACTTAGAGGTCTCCTCTGAGATCTTCTTACCTTTTTACTGTATTTTCTTTTTTTTGGTAATACCCAAGTGCCTTCCAATAGTGTGTTTTGCTAAGTGACTTCACATTCTTTGCATCATTGTTCTCTCAGCTCCTAAGTGCAGAACACATATAGTACAATGTTTTATTTAGAGGATGGGTATATTTATTAAAATAAATATTCCTGTTTCTATGTATTTGTTAAAGAAGGCAATGTCACAGAAATAAGTGGAAGTTGATGGGTTTGTGATAACCCTTTAGTGCATAAAATCAGTTTACTTTACAGATGTGGGCCAGCCACCTAAGAAAGGTCTGCCTCATACCCAAATGAACTTGAGTCTGATTTGAAGATGGTCCCAAAGGGACAGAGCAGCATAGGTGTTGACTATGGTTTTCTTCCCAGAACAGTACATGATTTGTTTTTTGTTTTGGTTTTCAAAAGATATATCCTGGGTCTAAGTCATGGGGTGTCCTTAAGGCCAAACATCTATGAATTGATTAAAAAATCTATGGGAAACCAATGTGAAATGTGAGAGATGGGTTAATGTGCATTGGCCTGAATTTCTGACAAGGCGTGCCACAGTGTTCTGTTACTTGGATTTCTTGAAAAAGCAAAGACTTCATCTCCAAAAATGTTGCAATGCTGTGGTCCAGATGAGAGGTGACAAGGGAATAGATAACTGGAAAAAATATTTGAGACCAGGGAATTTTTGCCAGGATAGGACCCAGTGTCCATGTCAACCAGAGATGATAGCACTATCTCCAATTGCCCAGTTTTATCTCCAAGAATATATGAGATGTTCTTCACCCTGAATATCTTTCAAAATGAATAGATGAGATAGACAAAGGGTGGGAAGCAAGACAAAGCTAAAATGTCTTGACCGAAATCAAACAGCAGGATTAGTGTTACAGACAGGAATGTAACTTGGGTCTCCAGTGGCCCATTCAAGTGTGTCTACATATACTGTATTTATTTGATTACAAGAAGAGGTTTTTTCCCCCATATAAGTAGTGGTTAGGGCCAGAGCTGCAGCTGGTGCCTGCCCTCCCCTGCCACTTCTGCTCCCTGCCTCTCTATCTCACAGCCTCTTTCCTCCATCTCCATAGCCTCCACCCCCCTTTCCTCAATTTTCTCCCCTCCCACATCTTCTGCTATCTTGCTTACCTCTCTCTAACTTTAACTTGCTCCATCTCCAGCCTGCTGTGGTCTTAGTCTTGCCTGATAGCAGTGGTGGAAAGGGCATTGCAGCTCCCATCCCAGCTCTGGGACCCAGCCAGAACTGCCACCTCTGCTACCAGGCCAGGCTGCGGTTGGAGGACCAAAGTGCTCTGTGCCCTAGTCTGAAGCAGATCTGGAGCCTGACAGCATGGGGCAAGGTGTGGGGGAGAGGGGCAAGCACAGGTGGTGGGGTGGGGAAAGGCAGCAGAAAGTGAGGTGGAGTCCCCCATGCCACCGCTTTACCTACTGCAGTGTGTGTGCGTGCACGGAAGGGGGGGGGGGCTGGGGGGAGAGAAGAGGGCATGGATTTGATGCTCCAGTAATTATATCCTAGACATGGATAATCATAACAATGTAAAAAATGCCCATATATATAATCTAACTGAGGGGAGAACAACAAGGGTGATGTTGTGATGGGGGTCATCTTAAATTCAGGGTAATTGTAGATTCTAGTAAATATGGTACATAGTTTCTGTGTATATAGTTATAGCTTGCATAATATTAAATAACTGGTGTTCAATTATATTCTTTTTGGTCTTGTTTTATGGGTTGATCCCAAAAATAGGTTGCAATAATTCTGTAATTGATAGTCGAGTCTGTATCTTTGTAGTTAGTCTGATAACACAGAATTGTTTGCATGACTGTGGTATTTCTCACAAAAAATATGACCATGAATTTAATATTTGTTTTTGCAAACAGTTCAAGAATTTAATTTTCTGCAATATCCCTGCATATAAAATTCAATTTCTCAAATGTTGGTAGATGACAAATGTAAAAGGTAGAAAAAGCAATGTGAATTCATATTCATTTCAACATAAGAGACAATTTGCAGAGAAGTTTGTTCAGTATTCATCTAGCTCTAGATATCAAGGAATAATTAGGAAGTGTCTGAATGGAGAGCAGTGTAATCCATTATCTGTGTTAATAGATGTGTAACCAAAACACGTGCTTGGATTATGTGCCTGTGTGTACCGAAACCTATAGAAACAACATGAGATTCAGTGTAAAACTCTTGCTTCAGTATCTGACAAACCTCACTTCTGAGGTCATTCCGAAATGCAGTTTTGAAATATGTACGTGCGCCACAGGGATTAGTAATGTTGAGAAACGGGCAGAGCACTTGAGGTTAGCAAAAAGAAAAGTCAGACTTTGGTGGGGTAGCTACATTAAAGGGTGCCAAGTTACATTTTAAAACAAAAGTAGAAACCAAAAAGCCATACGTTAAGATCATTTTTGTTATAGTCAAAGTTATTTTCTCTTAAGCCTACATCCAAAGTCCAAAAATAAAACCATTCAAGTGAAGTGTAGTGATACTATTCTGAATTTAAAAGGAAAGTCTGTACTATTAGAAAAAAATAAACGTATAAAAAGAGTATGTAGTAGATCTCTGAGTGGACAACATACAGGAATATAGACAAATATGGATCCTTGTATGTCTCGCTCTCTTTAGAACCCATTTAATGAGGAAGCATTTAAACATGGTGTGTGTGTGTATGCACGCGTGTGCATGTGTAAACTGTATGTGGACATCTAAATGAGGAGATATATATATATATTATAAGTATATTAAGTAAACTTTACGTGGAATGTGTGTGTATTCTTATCTCATCTCACTTACAGATGTCCACATACAGTTTACTGAATAATAGCCTTGACTTGCCCAAATAGTTTGGTGCATATACTTAAAAAATAATCTTTCAGTAAGAGGTAAGGAGAAGCTAGCTGCAAAATGGGATATTGCTCATATAATGCTGTAGATGCCAAGGTCTTAGGTTGAAGAATATTAATAAGTTGGGCAATAATAGGGTCAGCATTAATTTCAGCATGCTTTTCATTACTTTCTGTTTTCAGTGACCTGAATGCTTGTGTAAAACATGCCATCAGCTTCCAACTGGAAATGGGGGAAAATGAAGTACTTCGCTTAAAATTCACCCTGAATCAGCATGGATTTGTCCAGGACAGAGGAGTAAATAACTATTGAATTTTAATTTAGGACCATGATCAAAAAATAATAAAACAGGAGAGCTTGGATCCAAATGAGATAGAAACACAACATTTTGAGAGCAAGCGATGGATCTGAACATTCAGCTGAATAATGGTTCAAATTTAGTAGTGGCAGAAAAGCAGATAAACGAGATGTTTTATCTTGTGATTTGGCACATATGCTGTAAACTTTACATTTAAACACAAGAGAAGCAACAAGCACATCTAGTAAAAAGTGGATTTTACTTTATCATAGAAAATCGAATTATTCCATTAAGGACTAACTTGTTTACTCGAGACCTGTGAGTTGTCAGAAAAATTACAATGCTGTTTAATATTGTCAACAAAACAGAACAAAACTAAAGTCTCAACTGTTTCTTTATTATATGCTATAACTTCAAATATAAAGAAACATCAACAAGAGGCCAATCAATATGATTAGATTCATGAAGCTGTAGTTACACATAAGCTACATTGTTCCCTGAGTTACATTTGTGAAACCTCATTGTATTCATAAGGTTGCATGGATGTAACTGAGAAAAAAATTTATCTCTCTGACATTGGTTTCCTGCATTAATCTTTAGCCCTTTTAATAAGGGCGGAGAGCAAGGGGTCTGATTGACTCAAGGGACTTGTAATGAACTAAAGAGCCTTTCACCTCTAGGTCAGTGGTTCAAATGAAACCTAGAGTAGTATTGACTGAATGCCTTTTTCTAGCACATGGCTGTTCATGGCCCTAAGTGAGATGAATCGAAAGATCCATTTTCACTCCATAGTGAGCAGATGTTTAATACTAGAAAAGCTACCATGATGACTAATGCTCTTATTTGCATGTGCACTAGAGAAGACGCTCTAGTCTTTTACTTGCAAAACTCCTGAACAGTGGTTGAACCATGTTTGTTTGACAGTAGGGAGACATTCTCACTGTCATTTCCTGTACTGCATTTTTCTTCTTTTATGTGGAAGAATTCAGTTACCAGGCCTGTCCGTCTAGCCCCTTCTATTAGTGTTCAGTTAATTAACATTTAAGGAAGAAAAAGGTAAAAGCATATATAATAGTGCAAGGAGCACAGGGACAAGATGAGATAGAATAGATTGAAAAGAAATAGAACTTTTTCTCTTCTTTTTCTATTTAATCCATCTTGGATCAAATTTGCAAGAATCCAGACCTGAAATATGAGTGTCGAGTGAAAAGGGCTCATCCAGCTTTTTGTCTTTTTTGTTACTAGTAACAATGCTGTGATATTTAGGTTGTAAAAATGTGTAAATTCATGGAGGGAAAGGGTGAGGGAGGAGGAGAAATACATCCATCAGCTATTTGTGTTTCACTGTCAGTAAAATGCTTCTATTTGACTTGTCATCTTTTAGCTTTTTCAGATTTTGTCAAGCGTTTCTCTAAATGTTGCTGCCTTGTTTAAAAAAATAAATATTTTAAACAGAAAAATCTTTGATGTGCAGCCAGATAACCATACCCAAGATTCTTTCAAAAAGTTGTCTTGATATTCAGATAAGTAAGTGGCTTGCATTTTTTTTAATAAAATTGTCCTAATTAATGTCTACATTTTATTTTCCCAGTACTTTTGAAAATTTAACCATGTCTTTAGAGATGCCTAAATTTGGATTTAAGAATTTACTGATAAACATACATATGACAAAATGGACATTAGTCCCATGCACCCACACAGCGCACACTGGACTAATGTCTCTGTGGAATTTTCCTGAACTAAGGAAAGGAATTTTGGACAAGTTGTGTTTCCTTCTCTTTGGTTTCTTGAGGTAGTGGGGTCATATAGACCAGCTTCTGTCTTTTTAAGAGGATTGGTCTGGTCCTTACATGAAGATCTCCTGAAATATAGGAACATGTCAGAGCTAGGTATACTGACACGTTTTCCTCCAGAATGTACCCCTTATTTGCCAGCATTCACTGCAGTGTCATTCCTACCATGACATCTGCCTACAGCTCATCACTCCCTACCTGTCCACAGCCTCACATGGAGGCAGGACTGGAACATAAAAAGGATGAACTATTGTGAAGATGAAGCATTGGAGAGTGCGTCTTTTCTTTCCTACATATCCCACTACTTTGAATCCTCCCTTCTGCAGGGATCCCTTGAATAGGCTTTAGCTAGATAGAATGGAAAAGTCTTCAAAGCAGTGGGTAGGTAAATAAATTACTTACTGGGGGCATTTACACATGTGCTTTAGCGTGAAGTTCACTAATTCACTCCACATAAAGCATCACCATTTACGTGTGCTGCGCTATTAGGCCAGAGTAAATGAGTTAACTACCCATAGGATAAGACTGCCCAACACAAGTACTATCCTATAGGCCTGTGCAAAGTGGCTAGCATTTGCTTTGGACTCGGCTGATTCAGGGGACAGCAATTCGATTTGGTGATTCAAATCACTGTCCCGAATCGATTTCACTGAATCTCTGAATCACGCAGGACCATCCTCTGTCTACTCTCCCAGTCCTGGCAATGGCTGCCCCGCCTGCCCCAGCTCTCAGCCCTTTGAAAAAAAAAGCCCTGACTCACCGGGTGCTGCTGGGTAGGGGAGTGAATCCCAGTGCCCTCCCACTGCCCCACGCTTCATGGGGGGATCTGCCATGAGCCCCCCCCCCATGGCTGCCTTGCCTGCCTCTGCTCTGGCCCTTTAAGAAAAAAACAACCCTCAACTCACCAGTTCCTGCCTGATGGGGGGGGCAATTGCTGCTGCCCCATGCATTGTGGGGGACTCTTCCATGAGCCCCCTGAAGCCCTGAGGCCGCAGGAGCTGGTGAGTCCTGGGGGGTGGGGGGGTTTGGGTTTTTTTTCTTAAAGAGCCAGGAGCTGGGGTGGGCAGGGAGAGTGGTCCCCTGATTTGATTCACATTTGGAGATTTGGCCACCAAATCAGGCTAAATCTCTTTTGAATCAAATCAGCACCTGAAGCTTCACACTACTATCCTATGGTGGAATTATTAGTGTGCCACAATGTACATGTAGACAGTGACCAGGGCTGGCTGGGGCATGAAGATGCTATAATGTGGGTAGCCCCACACTGAAACATCCTCATGCCCCAGCCAACCCTTCCGCAGCATGTTGAGGTGGGGCAGAGCAGCTCCAGGTTGGCAGCTGACTCCTGGGGCTCCCTGCCATCTGGGGCTGTGCTGCCCTGGCTCAATGTGCTGCACCCAGAATCAATAAACTCCAGTGCAAACTTGTGCTGGAGTTTATTCAGTTGTACTAATTGCACGTGTAGATGTGCCCACTGTGTTTTAAGAATATTTCATGAGATGTATAAATACATGGACAAAGAATGTCCTTTTAAATTCACCTGAGAATAGGAATCTGCCAGAGACTGGTTTAAGCTACCCTTCCTGTGCCTATATGTGACTTGTCATCCATTTAGTATTTAATCTCTGAGTGAATTTTTAGTTTTGTGATTAACACTGCTAATGATTGATTAATCTAACTCAGTGCAATCAGAGCACACCACACAGTAATAAATGAATTATAACCATTTCTCTAATATCTTCCTTAGTATGTGCTGTAGACAGGGGAAGCAGTAGTTTTGTCTTATTTTTTCTTTTGGGCATTTTTGTCCACTGCTTAGACCCAGCGGCATTGGCAGCCTGCCCCTTCTGCAAGGAAGAGGTGGAGGAGACTCTTTGCCATGCCTTTCTGGACTGCCTCTGGCTGCAGCTGCTCTTTGCTGCGCTCATCACCCTCTTTGGCATGCTGGACTTGGACTCCTGTAAGACTGTTCACATCTTCTCTATCCATACCAAGTGGCCAATAGCAGTGAGATCTGCCCAGCCAGTTTTCTGCTGGGCCAGGCCAAGCTGGCAACTCTGAAAAGCTGTAGAAACTGGTTTGCAGAGGCAAGCTTGGATGATGCCTTCCAACTTTTCCACTGCTTGGTCTGGGCACATTTCACATTTGGATTTGGACACTTCACTTGGTAACAAAACCTGGACCAGTTTGTGTCAGACTGGGTTATCACAAGGGCCCTTCTTCAACATGAAAGACAGACAGCTGCCCCTGAGTGGCACAGAGGAGGGGGTTTCAGTCTCCAGAGACATGGTGTTTTTTGTTGCTAATAAGTATTTTAGGCTCTTCCCCTAAGAGCCCTATACCTTTACACTTTTGCCATTTGTTTTTAATATTTCTGTAATACATTTTTTAAAAAGTCAAAAGTCTGTCTGTCTCTTTTCAAAACTTTATTATACAAATATTAAAAACAAATGGTGAAAATATAAAGGTGTGTGGCCCTCATGGGGACTGAGCATGAAATAATTGTTAGCAACCAAAAGCACCGTGACACCAGAAATTGAAACCCCTTTTTCCATGCCCTTCATGGGATTCTAGAGGTAGGACCACCCATCTGTCTTTGGGAATTGTTACAAGATAATTATGGGTGGCTCTTCAAGCTCTTATCCCCTGCATTGTCTGCACATAAACACCTAAAACTAGTTTTAAGCACACTTTAGGGCCTTTGTTACTAATTATGCTATAAGCCACACAAGTGTTGATTATCTTAGTGCTAGCTTGGAAATTTGGAGCAGTCATACCTTAAAGCTAAAAACCTTCCCTGACTGTCTCCTACCTGCACAACTGTAACTTGCCACTAGAGACATGGTGAGCAGGGCTGATGAGCTAGGACAGGCTCCTATCCCTGCTCTATGGGCTGGGGTGTGAGAGATGGGAGGGGCAGGAACATGTAACTGTCAATTATAGGTGGTGGAAGGCTGGGCCTAATAGGGCTTAGCCTCTCCAAACATGGAGCAATGGGTAGGGCCGCAGGGCGGGTGGGGGGAGGGTTGTGCACATTCAGACACGCAGCCAGGATCATAGCCCTGGCATGTGGATTACTGCCCAGCGTGGCAGCCAGGCAAGTTTCAGTGTACTCTGAAGGGGAAGGAGCTTGGAGTGGGGGGCAGAACAAAGGCCTGACAATGCAGGAGGGAGTGGGGCAAAGGCAGGGGCAGGCATGGGCTGGGATGAATGGGGCCCTGGGTTGGGTCAAAGGATGCTCAGAGCCTGGGCAGCTCATCCAGGGGTGTGGGGGAGTTCCTGCCACTGCGTGCTCTCGAGAAGAAGCATGGGAGCAAGTGCCCCTCAGATCTGTGTGTGGGGTGGCGGTGGGCTGTGCTCTGTGCCTCGCTACCTCAAGAGCCAAGCGATGCCTGCATGGCATGGCATCACTCCTGTTCATCAGGGTGCAGAGCGCAGCCTGCCTCCACCCCATGCAAGGATCTGAGGGGCACTTGCCCCCCATGACTCCTTTGGGGTGAACACAGCAGCGGTAGCTCCCCTACACCCCTGGATCCGAGCATCCCATGACCCAACCCAGCCTGGGACCTCATCCACCCCAGTCCCTGCCTCTGCCTCATTCCCCCTCTCACTACGGGGGCTTTGATCTGCCCTCCTGCCTTTCCCCATGACAGACTTACCTGGGAGGGTATGTGTGTGCCTGCACCTGCACTCAACCCCCACAAATAATATTCTCTCCCTCAGCCTACGCTGTCAATGTCACCTAATTCCCCAAGAGCCCAATGTGGGCACATGCTGGTGGCTCACTGCAACAAGGCAGCACCTTCCTCTCTTCTTCCTCTTCCTCCCACCCCCTGCTGCCGCCACTGCCAGGGCTGCTTAATGCTCTCACCAGCCATGGCATGGTGCTGTGAGAAGAAACCAGAGTGGTGGTGCAGTACAATACTCCAATGCCAGGCAGTGAGGGAGCTGTCAGCACTTCAACAGGCCAGGCAACAAAGCCAGTGCCAGAGCCCTCCCACCCCTGCCACCTTCCTGCACAGTGCCCTCTGCATCCTCAGTGCTACCTTATGTGGCTTTTCACTTTCTCTTGTGCTGAGCCACACTCCGTCCATCCTGCAGGAGCATCCAGGTGCACCAGCTCTGGCTTTCCATATCTTATCCTCCCTCTCATTCCTTGCTGACCCCAACCCTCCTCAAGCTGTTGCCATCTTCAACTGTGCACAGAAACACTACAGGAGGAGCCACTGCATCCTAGGATACTGGAGGACTTCAACTTGAGTGGCACAAATGTGGGGAATGGCCACAATTTAATGGGATAGTAGCAAGTTATGCAGATCAGAGATAATCCTGCCCTGGAGTGGCATAACTTTGAGCCACATAATGAGTGCTTTAAATCTCTTAAAGCTGTTTACCTGCAGCCAATCCAGGGGTTAAAAGCTCCAGGAGCCACCTAAAATGATTTGTAAAAAGGCCTTTAGGCAGCTTAAAGGTATACCACACCAGGGCAGGATTATCTCTGATCCATGCTACCTAGCTCATGTTCCATTAATGTGTGCCTGCTCTAGGATACACATTAATGTAAATACCCCATCCATTTCCTTCCCCCAACCTCTCAGCACCCCAGATCCTTCCTCACTGCCCCCCTTCCCCTCCTCCTTATTTGTGGCTGCCCACATTGTCTGTCCTAGGGGGGAAGGCAGAGAAGTGTTCCCTTGTCTGCCCTGCCACTGCCACCACTGCTGCTCTCTGGACCAGAAGAGTAACAGCTGGCCAGGCAGGCAGATTAACCCTTCACTCCCTGACTGCTCCTCCAGAACAGACAGCATGGGCAC
>NW_005842857.1:371419-377376 GCF_000455745.1 Alligator sinensis | reverse complement strand
GGGGAGACATGGGGGGCAGGGGGAAGCCAAGAATAGAAGAGGGGGAGGTGAATTCTTACCCTGCTGCTTGAAGCATGACTACTCTGAACTTGAACTGGCACTAACACCGGTCATCAGTTGTGCGGATCACAGTTTAAGGTAGAACAAGGCCCTTTCCTTCTTTCCTTCCTCCTGATCCATTTAGGACATACACTATTAACTGACACCTAAACAGTTTAGCCAACATCTTGCAAAGGAGTTGTCTTGCGTGCTTTTTAGAGAAAAAGTAGTTCTGAGTGCTGGTTCATTAAACTTTATGCTCTTGTAGTATATGTCATAGGAACCAGCCCACCAGCTGTGATGCTTAATGTGCTTAAAGGAGAGAAATTAGGATTTTTTGTTGTCTCTCAGATTCCATAGTTTATCCCCAACCATAGGCCAGACATTATAATGCTTAGGGCTTGATCACTGAAGTTAGGCATAGATAGCTTTCTGAAATATTAAAAAAAGAAGATTGTGTTGCTGGAATGTTTGGCTGACCACCTACATTAGGAGGATGCAGTGATGGAACAGAATGATAGTTAAGAGGGAAATCAAGATGCTTTCTTTTCAAACAGTATATTTGGACAAGGGGTAAAATCTCTGATTATGTAGGTGATGGCATTTTCCTTTCTTTGCATGCATGTTACCCATTGTTCATACACTTACAGATAATGCGTTTGAATTATAATTTACGATCTTCAACATCTACATGTTTCCTTATCTTGGCAGAAATACAGACTTCAGAGATGTTCTAGCCATAGTAAATGCCATTAATTTCAAAGTGTTAGTAAGTTTCTAACAGCCAAATTCAACGTTCAAAAAATGCCAAATTAGAGTTCTTCTGATGGCTTCCAACGACCTAGTCTGTATTCTGGGCACCCAAGAACAAGATGCTTGTCAATCAAGCTCCTTCATATGAATAATATGTGGAAAACTGTGAAGAGTGCAGAGGCAGGATTTTGTTGTTCATTCATCAGCAGACCTTATTAAAGCAACTTGTTAGTGAATAAAGCAGTCAATTTACCCTTACAACTGTATGCACTCATTTAGCCACACCACTCCCTGCTTGCTCCAGGAACATCTGGAAGGAAAAACCAGGGTGAGTGGGTGCGGAGAAACACTTTCAAAGGAAACAATCAACACTAGAACAGAAATCAAAGAGCTTCTGCATTTAAAGTAGCTTTTTCCTTTGCAACCAGAATATAACGTGATACCAAGACACTCGGATTCTGATGTTAACATGTCTCTTTAGGGTTTGATGACAGTTAACATAAATATTAATGACAATTTCATTAAAACTTGATTTTGTACAAAAGTGGATGATTCTTTTTATTCGTTCCCTAGTGCTAACTGTTGCTCCCGGTT
Organism: Alligator sinensis; assembly: GCF_000455745.1. Classification (NCBI taxonomy): domain Eukaryota; kingdom Metazoa; phylum Chordata; order Crocodylia; family Alligatoridae; genus Alligator; species Alligator sinensis. The sequence goes on along the minus strand of NW_005842857.1, from coordinate 375,990 downwards.
GTATTGGTGTAGCATCATCTAAGATTGCCTTGTATGACATCTGCTTTATTACATGCATGGAAAAACAAACATTTTTGAAATTACAGGCATTTGCAAGGATCAAGAATAGGGCGAGGCCACATTTGATATAATGACTATCAATTATCTTGCAGAACAGTATGAGAGAGAGTCACGAGAGAAATTAGAGGACAGAACTGAAGGACTATTAGTACAGCAGGTGAATATGTGACAAGTGTATTGGCAAAACTTTCTTTCTTTATTTTTCCTTCCTTTTTAATGTTTATTGCCCTGGGTTTCTTTTCCTCAAGTGCCTGTGTTAATTTTGGTAAGAGAATGATTAATATTCCATTCTTAGAATAGCCTGTTTTGTCTGACTTATTGTTCATGTTCTGCAGTACTTGTTGATATGCTAGCTAATAGTCTTCCTTTATTGTAATAGCTTTACTGTAACTGATTCCCTTACAGAAAACATATAAATACCATAGTTCCCAGCATTATGATGTCATAGCACCTATAAATACCTGAAGGGGAAAAAAAAACCCATCCTTTTAAATGGAGAGTTTATAGGTCTCCTGTGAATACCTTCCAGCCAAAAGATGAGCAGCTCATAACTCTTCCTTTTGACAGAATAAATGGGAAATCCATGATTCCTATCAAGTAGTGTAGAAAGATCCAGACACCCAAATCCATATGCCATACTTCTGCTTGGTACATGTTTGAAGTACTAGCCGACTTAATTGTTATGCCCTAGGGAATCTTCAGAACTACTGTTGGCAGATACAAGTGGTATTAACAAGACAAATATGTTTCAGTATATTTACCAGGTGATTACTGCTATTTCAAAGGTAGTAAATTCTTACATTTATTCATCTATGATGCTTCTGCAGCAACAGAAGGCAAGCCTGGTTTTCTGAGGAGGAAGCAAGAATTGGATAATGTTGTGAAGGCAGTCAAGCAGCATAGCTCTACCATTAACTGTATTTCAACAGCAACATTTAAAATCACAGGCTTTTCACTTGGTGTATAGAAGTGATTTATAATGCCACCAACCCTGTATGATAGCATATGTAGCCTCCAACTGTCTAAGCTGTATTTAGATATTTTGCTTTTTTAATCACTGCAATATGTTGGACATACTTGGTATATGACTTGATTTGTGTGTGTGTGTTTCCAACTTCCGTATGCATCCCTAATAACTTGTTTATAGTTATTAAATGTCACAAAAGTAAACACCATAGCTTCTCCCTGCCATTTCCATTTTTCTTTTTATCTCTTTCTTTTCCCCACTGCAAGCCATACAAGCTATTAAAAGCCCCATTGGGCCACAGACTCAGATTTACCTTCTTTTATACCGTGCAATCCAAATGTCTCTCCTGAATTCAAAAGGATGTAATGGCAGGCTGGGTATAGATAATAAAGTAGAATTAGAACTTGGGTTATTTATGTCCACTCTTCTTGGAAAACTCCCTAAATAATTTAATCAAATACTGTAAACTTTTTATAGAATTTCTTAATTGTTTAGCATTGGGCGACATGTGCACATTCAGCTATATTGAAATAACATTATGTCTGGGAAGTAAAGCCCTCAAATTTTAAGACATGTCCAAAGTAAGATTGCTGTTTGCCTAAGAATACAGACTTTAATGGCATGTTTACATATTTTACATTCTATCTTTTTCACAGGATCACTGCCTCATTCAGTGAACAGCTATTCAGTACTTTTTTCCCCTCTTTGTACAATGTGTGTCCCCAGGCCTTATTTACTATACGCTACTCAAACCCCTCTCCAGCAGAGACAGAATTATTCATTTTCCTCGTGGGCTTTTCATTCTGGTCTCTGACTGCTACACAAACAAATTTACTTCTACAAAAACCCTGTTGGATGAGGGTGGTACTATTGTGGAAATTAAGGATAGAAATTAAAGACCGAAGTATCCATTTTGGGTGTCCAGTGTTAGATACTGATCACTTGATTTTTTTTTTTCAAAGTATTTAGTGTTAATTAGTACTTTATATGTACAAGCACAGTTTGCATTGATTTCTGCGACAGCTCTGAGTGCTCAGCACTTCTGTAAATCAGGCCCCAGGGTCTCAAGCTTGGTAAGAAAATGTGGAACTCTAAGTTAGTAACCACCTCAAAAGAGTTTGGTTTAAATGACTTTTCTAGAAGTGCATGGGGGTATTATGGCAGAGGCCAGATTCAGTTCTCTCTGGGGCAGAACTCCACTCCCTTAACTGTAAGACTTCTTTTTCTCCCTTCAGTCTCCTATCAGCTTCAGGAGAGACAGGGGTTTACACACCAGAGCCTCCTTAATCCTGTGCACTAGTTATGGCAGGAAAGAATCCATTGGGGGAGAAAAAAAATTAAAATGTGATCATTTAAATGCAGGTGGGGGACAAATTAAGATTGCACCATAAACCTTAATTTCTGTGACTTCCCCTCTTTTGAGTGTTTGGCTATTCAGAGTTGGGTTTCTGTGTGTTGCTAAAAAATTAAAATTGAACCCCCCCCCTCTGGCTGAAGCCTCAGTTACAATGGGGCATCAATACATTTCATCAGCAAGGCTGGAACCTTGCTGCCTTTTGAACTAGCAGTAACAATATGTGAATAGGTCAAGTGAAGGATAAAGCACAGGTTTTTTTGCAATGGGCTTCACAGGTATTGCTAGCAGTAGAGGAATAATGAGACTCCAAGCTCTGACAGGGAATATGCTGTAGTGGGCATGACTCTTCTGGCTGTTTTACCCTAATTTTGGCCAATTACTTGACCTAGTTTCTAGTTAGTCTCCTTTTTTTCAGCTAAGCATCCAAATTCTGTCTCTTCCTTTGCCTTGTTTCCTTGTTCTCCTTCCAGTCTCTTCTCTGCAGTGCCTGTTGTACCCTCCAATTTGTTCATAATCCTAGTCTCTTTGTCAATCCAGTTCAAATCTTCTCTCCATTTTCCTGACTCATACATCTCAGCGTTCCTCCCCAAGCCAGCTGGCTTTCTGTTTCCTCATTTTCCTCACTCATTCACCCATTCCTTTGCTCCCTACCTCCTTGCATGCTCCAGTCCTAGCTGTTCTCAGTTAAGTCAGTGACAGGCTTCCCTTTGAAATCACATTATCACCAGGCTCCTTGTCCAAACCTATTCCTTCCACTTCCTCTTTTAAATCAAATTGCTCCCTCTGCATTTGAGTCGGGTTGTTTTCTTCTGAGAGAGGATCCCCGTGCCTGGCCTAAGGCAGCTGAAAGCCTCCATTACAGGGAATGTAATGCTGCCAGGGGCTGGCAACCTTCTACTGATGCAAACAGCAGCTTGCAACCTGGCTGGCACCATGAGCCACCATTTCCCTCTGGCCACCTCCTACAACAGTGAACAGAGGCTTGAAGTAGCTGAGAGCATCCCTTCACACAAGGTAGAGCAGCTGGCATGAGCAACTGAAGGGGACTGATGTGTCATTAGCAAAACATGGACAGGATCAAATGGCCAGTGATCAGCACACCCTTAGTACAATGAGAATGTAGTCTCTAACCATTCCATAATTCTAACTGTTTTATAGAACATTTCAAGAGTCCCTTCAAAGGAATATCATTGTCGATTTAGTTTTCTTTGCAAGTCCTATAGAACTGAACACCCATTATATCATTATCACCGAGTTAATTTAATCATATAGAATTTTTCTGTAAAGGCCATGAAATCCCACTGGAGCTAGTGGGGATGCATAAGGTGGAAGCTGCCAAAAATGTCTCTCATGGAACCAACAATGTGATGCTAGTACCTAACACACTTGTTTTCTCCAAGAATTTTCTTCTGAGCTTGTGCTCAACACTGTGTTCCACTAGCTTGCATAATGGGAGTGTTGGAGAGTCTTTGAGAAATCTTTCTGCTTTCCCAAATGTTTTCTCATTGTCATATTCAGGGATAAAGGTTCAACATATGTGTCCTCAGGGAATTTCAAAGCTGGGACATATTGCCAATATGTAATAGAACAAGATTGGTATCTAGGATGATTTAGATAATTTTGGAAATGAAGCTTTAAAAATGGACAAAGTTTAATATTATATTGGCACAAGGCATTGGTAAGACCCCATGGTTTGGTCACCAGTTTTCAAAATAGGCAAACTTAAGCTGGACTGAGTTAAAAAATATTCTTATGAAATGAGAATAAAGAAGTTCAGTTCTTTTATTTTAGTAAAACAGAGATCTAGAGGGGAATGTGTTCATCCTTTACAAGTTTATTCATGGCATGAATATTAGGCAAGGAGAAGAGATTTTTTTGACTTACAAACACTACTAGTACAAGATCAAGTGGCTGCATAACTCCAGATAAGTTTTGGTTGGAAATTAGAAGATGACCAACTATTAGAGGGTAAACTTTTAGAATAATCTTCAAAGCAAAGGAGTCTCAATTAAAATAAGATGGAACTAGATAAGTTTATGGAAGGGACTGCATTAATTCTGGCACACCTGCAGCACATGTGATGTAGAGTCTCATGTCTGTGGTCCTCAGGGTGGGGTACAAGATAATTATTGTAGTATGGAAGGTGGCTGGTAATCCTCTGCCTCAGGCTTTGCTGGTCACCAGCAG
>NW_005842857.1:364725-371407 GCF_000455745.1 Alligator sinensis | reverse complement strand
GCAGGAATGATTCTTTTTTTCTTCCTCTCAGGCTTCTGTGTGATTCTTTTGCCTTCTACCGAGGCACCAAGATGATCACTACAACTAAAGCTGGGGTGGTTTTGTCTGGGGTGTGCCACCAAAGTTGGGGTCAGGGAAGAATATTTCCACTAGGTCAGATTTTCAGACCACTGAGACTCATTTATTTTTGGTCAACTTTTGTAGTGGGGACATGATTCATTTCCTAGGATCTAAGCATATGTCAACCAGCTACTTCCCCACTGTCGCAGAAGCACAACTTTGACAATACCATAATCTCCCCTGTTTTTACCTATGGCATGGTATAGAATCAACTTAATATTTTGGTTACTGTACCTTGTAGTTATGAGTGAGGGTCTGAAGTGGCAATCTTGGGAGTTCTTCAGGTTAATGACTGATTAAGACGTGGATTTAGACAGCTTGGTTTAGGACCAAAAGGCCCCTTTCAGTCCTATGTTCCTATATGTAAGTGACAAGAACAGTATTAGCTGAATATTTCTAGCAAACCTGAGACTCTGTTTTGTAAAAATATACCATTATTGTTGTTAATATAGTACAATATTTAGTTGGTCTGATTTGAAGGAGATTAGGAGATTAAGGGTCAGATTCTATTCCTCCTATTAGGCATGTAAGTAGACATAGGCATCAGTGTGAGGTTCTGCTCAAGTCCCTGAAAAACAGTTAATGCAAAAGAAGGGTGGCTTCCTTCTCACTCCTTACAGGTAAGATGATGGTTTGTTACAAAAGTAGATACGTTAATGGATATTCAGGACTTGAACGGGGTGGGATAGGATGTGATGCCTAGTAATAATCACTTCAACCCTCCCTTTAATTTAGTTATGGAATTTTAACCTGATGCTCCCATGAGTCTGTTCTATTTCCATTAGTCTCAACAGGATCTTCAGAATAAATCTAGACTATCTCATCTCTGGATTTAGAGAAGGTACCTGATAGCCAAAGCCAATGACAGATCAGTAAAATAGGCTGTTCTGTTTTTACATATGAACACCTGGTAAATTGGATGATTTTACGAATCTTGCAGGATTTGTTTTTTGTGTTGGTGGTAAATGTTGGGAAAAGAGATTATGCATACATAAACCCTGCTTTAAAGGTGCTTGATGACTGATTGATTGTCTCCCGCCCCCGCTTTTAGGGAAAATGTGGTTATACAGTTACTTAATAGAGAGGAAAAAACCCTATTTTAATCTTGGCACCAAATCTTTTCTGTCTAACCCCAATATATATTTATAGAAAAGAATACTGGGAAATTATCAAATACCAAACTCCTTGTGACAGCTCATTCAGTAGAATAAATATTCACCATATTTTATATACTGGCTTTGAAATTCCATATTAGTTAAGAATTGAAATTACAAACTCCTAGTTGTAAATCCACCCACTTTAAAGGCTTCTATATCCTACATCTTTCTTCCCTTCCCATCTATTACATATCTTGGAAGCCTGAGAATATTCACTTCTTGCTTTTTTGACTACATGTTCACAATAGCCTCCAAAGAAGCTGCAAGTTTGTAGTATAGTAGCCTAACTTCAGAGGTGTCTTTGTAACAGAGTTGCACACAGTCACAGTCGGACTGCACTGAAAGGAATAAAATCACTTCAGCAGATAGTACTCCCTGCTGCTACAGTATTTTTGGTTAAGTTCTGATTTCCAAATACTCTTAAAGGTTTGTGTGTGTATGTGTGCGCACAGGGGCAGGAGGTGCTAACAACTGCTTTCTATCTCAAATCATTTATGGTCATACCAGTTTCTGAAAGTTCACTGAGGGCAAGATAAAGGATTGTCAAAACAGCAAATGGAAAAGTAGACAGACTAAAATAGTACCTGATGCTGCAATCTTTGTCAGAGGTATAGCGGGCTTGTTCAGCACTAGGGGCAGAGATGCGGGTGGGAGGTGGGATGGAACTATGACCAGTGGAGAGCAGAAGAGGAGAGAGGAAGCAGAATCTTACTTGCTTGAGTCTCCTCACTCCAGTAACAACTACTACTTATTTGGGCTTGGGCTCTGGCTACTGGGAGACAGGCAGCAGCATGGGCTGCCCAAGGTCTGCTTCTGGTGCCCCATTTTCTCTGAGAAAGGTAAGCAAAGCCGCCGGGAGGGGGAGAGTGTCTGGTGCCTCTTGAGTTGGGGGGGGCACATACCCCCCCTAACACGATTCAGTGACCAGGGGGGAGGTGCCCCGGTGGCTGATCCCACTGACCTGGGGGTGGGGTCCCCCAAGGCTGACTTCACTTATCATAAAAGCGCCCACACCACTTCTGGAACTCCCGCAGCCACTTCCAGAAGTGGCGTGGTTGCTTTTGCTGGCAACTCTGCTCCCCAGCCGGTGCTTGCTGGGGGGGCACTGGTGCTTTTGCCTGCCCCCTGGCCTGCCGGCTAAACAGGGAGCGCAGCCTGACAGGGTGTACACTGGTGTTCTCAGGGGGTGCTTATGTATCCCCGTGCACCTCCTATGTGTCATCCCTGATCTCTTCTCACCCCCAAAATACACTATTGGGCATAGGGCTATGCCTACTTGACTCATATGACCAGGCAGCACAGGGCTGTCCCTGCTATGGTGAAAATTCCCTTGTGGGGAGAGGGCTATATGGGTGCCTGTTCATAGGCTGAGTCCTACATGCACACCCCACCATACACATATACCCATACCTCCCTTCGCACTGCCATACACACAGACCCCCACATCCCCTCACTCACCCCAGGCACCCATCCTCGACAAACCCCATACCCACCTGCACCCCACACACCCCCACACACACACCCACGTGGGGGGGTCAGCCTGTCTAAGTTGGTGACTGGGCCTGCTCCTTCCTCCCCATCCCCCCTGCCAGTTATGCTACTGGTCCTTATTAAGGCAAGCTTTTCTCTGGACCAGAAATAGAAGACAACCTATCCAATAAATTGAACTGTGTGCACTATCAGCAGAAATGGCAACACCAGTTATGTACCAGTCCAGTCTGTCCTAGAGAATTTGGGTCTGCTGCTAAATGGGCAATGAGGGAAACCATATTGTTCAGGTTATATAATTAGAAGAAGTCAGAAATGACATTTTTAGAAGATTATTCTCTAGTATTTGGGAAATGCTTACTTGCTCCAGCAGGAACTGATAGATTTGTTTGGCAGTATATAGGCCCAGATCCACAAACGTATTGAGGCACTTCATTCCCATTGATTTCAGTGGGAGTTGGATATCTCAGTACTTTAGGGAACCTGAACAATAGATTCTCTAGCAATGGGTGTATTGGGAAAACCCATATACCTGAGCTCCTGTGGAACCTGCTGTACCTATAATTGGACTCATTAACTCTGAAGCCATTCCCTGAGTGAAGACAGAAGGTTTAAACCCAATATGAGTTTAATATCTATGACATCTTAAATAAGGTCATTTTTCAGATTCAGCTTTACTGGTACAAATTGTTAAAGTCAGATAATACCAGGCTTGTATGGGATGGATATATAAGTAGTTTTAGACTAAGGAATAATTGAGAGAGATGTTCATTGACATTTTCATATCAAAGTGATACTCTCTGACTATGCCAGCAGTATAATTTTGCAGCCCCATCAAACAATGCATCTAATGTAACAATCCTAGTTCAATAACCACACTCCTCATTTTTTTGCTCTCCACTCCCCAGTAAACCAAGTCAACCAGTTCTTTGGTCCCATGTGCTCCTGTTGAAAGGGCATGTGTCCTTGATGCCTTATCAGTTCACAACCTGACAGAAACCATTTGAGCTTATCTGAGCTTTACAGTGGCTCCATGAACCAGCACATTTTGTTGGAGAAATATCTTCTTTCGGGATGTCTGTTCTGGCATCTAGCTTTGGTTGGAAAGTTCTCCAGAGTCCTGGCAACAAATTGTATACAGGCCTTTCTCTTTCTTTTTTTCCTACTCAGCACCCATAACAGTCTCTCTCATTGTTGAACAGTCCCACGTAGCTCTTGGCATTATGAGCTGAACTCTCTTGTGCCCTGGCATATACCCTATGCCTTGCTCACTTGTTTGTATATTGCCATCACGTATGTTGTGTGCCCTTCATGGTTTCTCATCCTCCTATTTTTAGCCAGAATGGCCGATTTGCACTTTTCTGAGACTAATAATCTCTATCTTTTGTCCTTGGTTTTCTTGTGTGGAAGTCAATTTTACTTATGCAAATGAGCTCACATGAATCAGTTCAGGCTATGCCAATAATATTAGGCTTTTTTCTTCCTCTTTCCATAACAGCGTTTCCTTTCCAACCTATTATAGATGCGGGCAGTTAAATTCTCAAGGCACTTTCTGAACTCTAATCTTTGCTAGAAGGCCACTGTCTTGCATCACCTTTATGAATAAGACCTTGACTTTATACCGGACTTCTGCTCTCTTTCTCTGTTTCCCTGAAATGCCTTAAGAATCACAGGAATTAGAGACATAAAAGACTTCTGTAGTCATCCTGTCTGACCTGCAAGATTGTTTTCTTCAGTATATTTTCTACTTCTTTGCACAGTATACTTCTATACATCTCAGAAGATGGAGCTTTCTCTGCTACTTCTGCAGACAATTCTACAGTCTAATCCATCTCTTTTTCCCTGGCACTCAGCCTAAATGTTTCATCCTTTAAATTTCTTCCCATTAGTCTTAGTTATATTCTTTTTAGACCATCCTATGTAATTGCTCTACTTCCTTTGAAAGGCTTTCTATGCCTTTCAAAACTGTTGCAGATATTTTTATACCTGACTGATTATTGTTCTGCAAATATAAGTTACATATACTTGGAGTCAGATTTGCTCCTTGGTTTATACTGAGTTACAGAAGTGTAACTGAAAACAAAATTGACCTTATATAAAGATACAATCTGCAGCCATGTTGTGTGTAAGAGATGGGCAATCTTCAGCTTTTCTCCCCTCTCTGTAGTCTCCTACACATTCTCTGTTGAATGGATTTCTTTATGGATACATTTCAAATATTATTTTTCTCATCAGTAGTAACAGTCTTTATTCCCAATGCTTTTTCTGCCAAACTTCCTGCCTTAAAGCCTATGTATTTTAAAAATGGGCTAATCTTAGCGTTTAACTATCAGACTTCAATCTACAGAGCTATCATAATTACATCCAAGTATAATTTTGTTTCAAACAAAGGCTTTTACAAACTGTCCTAAATATCCCTGTTGAATAATAAGCAGGTTTTTCTTAGGAATTACTTATGTTAATTCTCATATACTGTTTCTTGCTTATAATTTGTTAGCTTGGCTGAACCTGGGTTTATATGTGGAAGTTAGGAAAGAGCTTTGTTTTGCAACCCAATTTCCTTCATTCTTTCTACACATATTGAATTCATCTTATTTAAATGCCCATTTAATCTAAAGGCAGATATTTCAACTGTAGGCTCTAGAAGCCTTTGATATGTTTCAGTTTATTGTGATGTCAACTGTCAAACCAGCAAATGTACCATTGGAGAATGAAGGCACCGAGTGAACCACCCATTGCCTCTGAGGCTTAGGTAAAAAGGAAGGCTCAGCTGTATGTCCTTAAAGTCAACAGACACTGGGTAATTTGGACTGAAGTTTCCAAAATTGGAAAGGCTATGTGTTTTGCTGGGAGCTTCCTCTCTTCTGTGTCAGGAGGTCTCCAGTATAAATACCCTTCCTCCCTCAGCAACTATGATCAGAGCCAGGCACCAAAGAGAAGAAAAATTGTTGTACTCATGCCTTCTTCATTATCTTAGTTGATCTGTGGCTTGGCTGCTTGTCATATGCTTTATTTTTGTAACCTCAGGATGTGATTATGTGGATTATAATAGGAAGATATGCACCGGGAAATGATGTTTGTAACTTTCAGACCAAAGGAAAAAGCATTATTTGTCATTGTTTTTATGGCATTGTCCAGTGGCTGCTGATGGCACCCAACAGCATTTCCAGATTTCAGATTAGTGATAAACCATAAAAGTTCAGTTATTAAGGTAAATAGTCTTTTACATCTTTCCAGCTGCTTACTCCAGTTTATCTCAGCAGTGTTTGCATTGATTCTGAGCCATCTTACTCATCTCTTTAGCCCTCCCAAACACTGAGAGACGTATTGACATTATCTCAATATTATGATACAGAAAAAATAACAGATAGGTGCTATCCACAGATTAAAAACCATGGTGCTGGTTTCCTTATCAAGCCACTTGGCATCCTTCATATCTGTTTTGAACATAGCTGTCTGGACACCATAGGAAACTATGGAGCCCTATGTGAGAGAAGCCTTGTGGCATGTGCCCAAAGCTATTCCCTTAGGAGCTTTCTGAGAAGCAGGAACAAAGTTTCCAGTTAGCTGGAGGTCCACTTCGAAGGACCTTCCTGGAGAGGTTCCTGAAGGACGCCGTCCGCAACAAATACGCCGGCGACCTGAGGGCCAAACCCGACCAGGGCAAGGTCTTCGACGTCACCTCGAAGTGGGACGCCAGCAACCACTTCATGCCCAGCGGGAGCTTCATGCGCTTCGCGGACTGGCGCTTCCTCCACCGCGCCCGCCTCAACTGCCTGCCTCTCAACGGGGCCGTCCGCTTCGGCCACCGGGACAAGAGGTGCCGACGGTGCGGCTACGCGGCCGAGACCCTCCCCCACGTGCTGTGCAGCTGCAAGCCGCACGCCAGGGCCTGGCAGCTCCGCCACAAAGCTGTC
>NW_005842857.1:344114-364202 GCF_000455745.1 Alligator sinensis | reverse complement strand
ACGACCCCGCGCCACCCGAAGAGGACCCCCGCGATAGACTGTATCTAGACTGAGACACTTGACCTTCGGACCACTTCTTCCACCATTGCGGACCATTGTCACGGGTATGTGTGTTTCTATCCTCTTTTTCTCTCAGCGTCGCGAACCTCCCCCTCCCCACTCCCCTCTCCCCTTACCCCCGGGCTTAGTTGGCTAACTCTGTATCACATGTAACCTAGTTGCGTTCCCAACCTCACCTCCATCCATCTATTGTTAGTCCCTCGCCCGGGCGTTATGTATTTCCCTACCGGCTTTGTCATCTTTTTTTTTGGATTTACCATCCTTACCATCTACTAATAAAAGTCAATCTGTTCTTATCAGTTTAATCGCTGGGAAAGACGGAGAAACACTTACCTCTGCTTTTTTTTAAGGGTTTTCAGCAAGCTGCCTGCCTTTGACCAACAGCATCAAAGGCAGGTGAATTGTTCTAAGCATATTGTCTCGAGGAGGTCACCTGCCGATTATACTTATTCCTTCTCTGTGTCGCAACAGATCTATGTGGAGATGGATGATGGTCAAAAACACATGGAGCTGGCTAATTGGGGTGAGAGAGCTCTCTCCCTTCTCCATAATCTTAGCCAGAAATAAAAAATGAGATATTGGATGTTAGTGGGCGCAGTCAGGTCCGTGACCTGAATGACAGTTGTGTAAGAGCTTCCTTGGTCGATGTTGGCAAAGTCTCTTCTTAAAGGGAGCCTTGACCAGCTCTACTAACAGTGGATCCAGTGTACCTCACTAGCCTTGACTGGAAAAGTGAAGCATATCTCTAAAACACGTGCTATTATGACACACACCAGCATCCTGCCCTGTGCTCCCTGTCTGATCTGATACTCTCTTTATACTCCTTGCCATAACTCAACTATGTTACCAGTCCCCTCCTCAGCCTCCCATGTGCCCCCCACCCAGACTGCTGCTGCCATTTGTGACGGTCATGCTGCAAATCGCCCACTCCTCCTAAAGCATGCTATTTCCAGCACTTCTAACATCTCAGTGGATCACACTTTGCATGTGGCCTGAAATTGACAAGAGAGCCTGTATGGTTATTTTCTCCTCTAGATACTGTTCTGTTTCCACAGATTGCTTCACTTCAGTGCTCTTGTGAATTCATCCCCATTTCAAGACAATCCCAAAAGCCATTAGCATTATAAGTCATTCCCTTAAGCACATGGATACATAATTTGACTTAAAATATTTTTAGTAGTATAAATTTCCAATATTTATTTTATATTCCAATCTATTTATCTTTCAATTGAACAACCTTCTTGATAATACCTAGGGTATAAAATACATTTTTTTCCTCATTCTTAGGTTAAAATACAGTATTTTTTTTCTTAGCCATCTAATTCAGAACCAAAAGAGTTAATATATCCATTGCACATGGGTTTATTGAAATGCCAGGTATTTGTCCCCATTGGTACAAAGCTTGGAAGAGACAAAAGATGATATATTGGTGCAACTAGTATTCTAGTCTGCACCTATATTTAATTAGCCTGGAGACTGGGTTGTGCAGCAGAGCAACTACTGAGAAGTGAGGTGGCAGTTAGATGCTTGCTTTGATGTCCTAAAGCCTGGGATTCTTTTTTCTATCTTTAACAATAATTAGAAAAATAACCATTAAAGTAAATTTAATTCCTTGATCTAAAATTTTTCAGCCCACAATGCACACAGTCTTCTGGGAATTATCCTATGAAGTAAACAAAATTCTTGCCTATAAAATACACATTTTAAACCAGGTAGCTTTTAAAAGATTTCAGTCAGTCATTTGTTCATTTTTATAAGAGATCTTTAATGGTTACTTCTCTGAAATCCGCTAGGGACATAATTTATATTTACTGGTCATGTACGGTACAGCCATACCGTTTTATTAAAAACCCATATTGCCTCTCTTTCTCTGAAGCATATGATGTATGCATCATGCTATGTAGTGCATGCATTTAATTATTTTCTGCTTGAATTTAATTATCTGGCATACAATTCCATATAGAACATATAGATTTCACTGTAACATGTGTCTGTATTACATAGTGACTCATCATTTGTGAAAAGCACCGAGAGATTTATTTTTCCTGAACAGAAATATTTGGCCAGATCTTCAGGTGGATTAAATTGTCACAGCTCCACTAAAGGCAGTAGAGCAATAGATGCTGACAATATATGAAAACTAGGCCCTATGTGAACTCAGGAGGCAAAACATTTAGCTGGAAGCATGAAGTCTAGAGTGGCTGCCAGTGAGAAGTTTCTTATTATGTGATAGCATCTTGCTGTACCTTGGGAGTGAGGGGATGCTTTTGTGTAGACATACCTTTTCAATCTTGTGAAGGAAGGAGGAGTGCTTGGAAATATCAAGGATAGTCGGGCAAAAGGACAGAAGCTCTATAGGCACATCCCATGATTTGGGGCATTTACTTTGATTAGGGTTACTTTTAAAGGTAATGCACCAAAGTTAGCATGGGTATGAAGAAGGCATCGTTCCACCTTATTAGGAAGGCAAATTTATTAATGTTATTGCTTATTTTAGAATTAAAACAACATAAATGGGATATTATGAAGCACTAGCCCATTGCCCGTCATGAATGATGGAGTGTTTAAGGGAGTGTTTCCCTCCCCACCACCTGCCCACCTGCCTTCCCCTCTGTCTCCTCCCCTGGAGCAGCGGGGCTTCCCTCTGCCTGAGGTGGCAGTAGCTCCCTCCCTGCCTGAAGAGGCAGAGCCCCTGTAGCCAGTTGCCATCAGCCTTCTGAGTAGCACATGCACAGTTGACTAAAAGCATTACAGACAGACAGAAACACACAGACAGGCAGCATAAGCCCTCTATTATATTAGAATTGTTTGTAGGAGGAATGCAGATTATTTCAATTTCAATCAAATGAAATTGAACAGGGACAAGTGTAACATCCTGTAGATCAGATGGGATAACTGCATGCACAAATACGGACTGAGGAATAGCTGTCTAGGCTGCAGTACTGCAGAGAATGACCTGGAGGGCACAGCAGCCCATAAGATAGATATGAGCCAACAGCATACTGGGTTGTAGTAGTAGGAGCGTCTCTTGAAAATTAAGGGAAATGATTCCCCCACTCTGTTTCGCACTGGCGAAGCCTCACCTTCAGATACCTGAAGGGTGATTAAAGAGAGGATAGAGATATCCCTCTTTATCTCCATTGTAGATGAGCAATTCTACCCATCCAATGCCAGTCCCAAGTCTGGATAAAAGAGAAAGGTTAGTACTAGGAAGGGCATCCAGCTGTAAAAATCTCTGTCAAATCATCATGATGCAGATAGAGAGAGCCCTCTTTCTATGCCTGTAGGGAACTGGACTAGAAGTAATAGCCTCAAACTGCAGGAACGAAAACTTAAGTTAGAGATAAGGAAGGACTTTCTGCTCATGAGGGTGGTTAAGCACTGGAACAGGCTACCTAGAGAAGTTGTGAACTCTCCATCCCTAGACACTTTCAAGAACATGTTAGACAGACACTTGGCTCCAATGATTTAGTTAGGGATGATCCTGTGTTGAGCCTGGGACTGGTCTAGATGACCTCATGAGGTTCGTTCCAGTCATAGATTTCTATAATACTATGATTATGATGTTTAATAATCTTCCAGCATAAGATAATAGGACAAGATTTCATCCCTCAGTTTCATAACTGATTTTTTTTCATTACTGTGCACGAAATCTGAGCTATGTAAATCTGAGTAGCTGCACTTAACTTGCCTGGGCTTATGCCAGTGTATGTCAATGGCAGATTCTACACAATATTTTTATAAAGAATGATTCATCTTGGTCATTATCTATTTCACTGAACTGTTCCAAAAGGGAAGTGCACATTCAAAGAAACAGTAATGGTGACATATTGAAAAATATGTAAACAACAAGGAAGAGAAATGATAAGTTTCTCCTGAGAATTTTTATACTGGGAATCATTTAGGCCTTGAATCCTGTAAATCACAGAATGGCAATAAATCAGGATTGGAGACCTCTATGGCTCTTTTAGGCCCTTGACAGAAATGTGACCCTGCAGCTGGGATCCTGGTCTGTGCTTGGAGATCTCAGCTGCAGTGGTGCACCATGTGCTCCTACATCTGGGAGCTCTTAGCTGACAGGGCTTCCAGCCACTCGAGCAAAGATTGCCAGTGCACATGAGCTTTGTAGGGCTCTCCCTGCACTGACAATAAGGTATGATGAGGTCTGATCCCACAATCACACCTCCTGCCATGTATGTTGGGACTGGATCAGATCCCATAACACCTTATTTTTAATGTCTGTCCTTAGTCACTTTCTTGGAGGCAGTTTTGCATCCCCTGTTGTATGGCAGGGGATGTAAAGCTGTTGTCCCCCAGAGCATATATGATCCGTAGGTTTACTCTGTGAAGACAGAGTAGTACTGTTAGTCCATGTCAATGCCTGAGGTGGATGCTTGCATTAAAAGGGCTCTGAAGACTATCTGAATTTTCTCTTCTCTCCTTGCTTCTCTATACAGTCCTATCTCTAATGTGTGAAGAGACCAGATATACACGTGTACATGCCCTGGGTCCGCTATCTGAATAGCCTCTCACATTTTTGAATCTCTCCTGTGCATCAGTCAGAAACAGATGATGTATAGCTTCAGCCTCATCTTCTAAGACAAGCTTGCCCTTGCCGACTTTGATGTTTCTCACAAAAGTGCTACATTATCATTCTTGGAGGGCGCTCAACTCTTTGCTTTATAACTTGCTTTCTACATACATTTCTTTGTCAGTATTTTCATCACCTAACAAAAAGCATTCACCTTTCCTGCATACAGGGATTCAGCTAAAAAGTTAGAGGTCTCTTTCACATCCATTTTTTGTGTGTTAAATTCTGATTGAATTATTTCCTGAACTACGAGTATGTTTAGTTCTAGTAGTTAATCCACAAAGCTTAAATTTTCATGGCTTCCAACAGTGTTTGTTTATTCAGATTCCTTCCATGCCTTCTGTCTCAGAGACATTAAAAAACAGAGTTTTAAAATCTTGAAAAAGGGCATCACTTTTTAATTTTAATCCGTATACTAGTGTGTTGGAGGGTCTGTCACTAAGGTGATGTAACGTGTGATTGCAGATATTTCCAGAAACTGCAGTTTCAGTCTTAGATAAACTTCATCAATATCTTGAGAGAGTGTTTTTTTTCCCCCCTCTACTTTATCTTATTGCCTGGCTTCTCATTCACTCATACTCTCTCTCTGTGGTTTCATACAGAGAAAGAGAAGTCTAACTTTATGGCTGACCTGGAAAATGGTGTGTAAAATATTGTAATGCATCAATTTATCAAGCTTTCTCCCTGGAGAATCCCAAGGGAGATGATTGAGATCACTGTATTAGACAGCTTGGACATCAAACCTGAGTTAATATCCATTCATATTTAAAATGTGCTCCTGAGCTTTCAGCTCACATTGTTATTTGGACAGTTTGGAAAACCACCCTCTGCTTTTAATAACTTCAGGGAGCAACTGCTAAGTATGACCTCTGCTCTCTAAAAAGAAATGTGCATCCTTTTGTTTACAAGTTCACTTGGGATACTGGTTTGACTCGTAGGTTCTGGAAGTCTGAATGATAGACCCTTCAGTTTTCCCACAATGCATAAATATAAATATATATGGTGTCCTTGTTGACCCCATCATTTACAAAGTGATAAGTTAATGTGTACGTATTATATTTTTTTTTAAATGGTCAGTAGCAGCTAGAAGGGAAATGGTTAGATCATGTTAAAACTTCCCAAGCAAGGTAAAAATCAGTGACTTCGGGTTTCCTATTGAACCTCTTTCTGGTTTTCATTCAAATTATTTTATACACCTAGTATTTTTCTTGGATTTTCAGATTCAGACAACTTCCCAAATTTACTTAGAAAATAATTAAAAGTTTCATGTGTTTTTGGAGTATCTTTTTGTAATGTCATGAATCAGCCCCAGGTCTTGCTGCCTGAAATTGCTCTGCATTTTCTGAAACTTGTTCTGCATTTTCTGAAACTTTTGCTAGCATTTTTTATGAAGCCAGCTTGAGTTATGGCGTTACAAGAACTAAGACTGCAGTGTTGCTGGCTGCTGAAGAATGTAGAAAGGCAAGGTGCTAGCACCAAGCACTCAGGTATGGCATCAACCAGCATGTTTAGTGTGGAGAAACATGCATGGTGCTTCTTGGCACGACTAACCTCTGGGATCATAATGAAGTGAGCACTAGTGAAAAGGGATGAAGAGGTGGGCTTTGCAGGATTGCATAGCACAGGCACTTATGGGCGTGTGTAGACAAAACGAGGGGCATGTGTGCACAACACTTTAAAGCAGGTTAAATGCTTTTGCACTGCTTTAATGGCACTGGTGTTTGCGTGCATCGGCAGCGTATTGCACATTAATTCCAGCCGCTGTAACACATTCAGCGGTGTAATGTGCGTTAAATGACTTTGGGACACAGCAAACTTAAAACACCTCTAAGGAGTGCTCTATAGCCATGGAGCGAAATACCGGGCTCCGTGTCACTCAGGAACTGTGCAGGCAGTCCAGCAGCAGCCCGGGAAGGCAGCCTCCACCAAAGAAAAACAAAAAAAAGCGGCGAGCCTGATCTCCCTCCCCCCTGGAGCCTGTCTACCTGCACAAGCTGCATGGGGACCTGGTCATTCCCTCCATGGCTCCACCCGAGCCAGGTGCCTATGGGCAGGTGCTGCCTGGGGGGATCCAGGACCAGCCCCCCTCCCTCCCAGCCCAGGGACCGCTGCACCCGCTGGCAGCTTGCCCTCCCCTCCCTGCCACAAGAGAGGCAGGGAAGACATGGGTATGAATGACACAGGGGGTTACTTCACCCTATATTGAAGCGGTGTTTTTAAAAACCCATCACTTCAATTTAGTGCCCCTGTTTTGTCTACACATGCCCTGTTTGGTTCAGTGAATATGAATGATAGGCCTGGTAGGCAGACAGAGGTAGTGGTTCTCTCAGAGGTCAGACAGTAACACAGAAGTACTTTCCAGGTTCTGATAAAACAACCCACCACCTCCACCAGTAAGTGTTCAGTGTTGGTGCATTCTGGGCTCTGTCCTGTTGCCAGCACAACAGGCCACAGTACTTGCTGACCTTAGCTTATTTTACCTTGCTGAATGGTGACTACTAATATAGTTCCCTACCCAGAAGTCCCTTTAATGGCTCAGAGCTGCTCTTGATCTGCAGAAACCAGAGAACTTCTGCTTGTTTTAGTGTCCTATTTTAAGTGTTTCACAGAGGTTAACCCCTCAAAATACCCTCACAAAAACCACTCAGTATTTTTAAGAAGTTCATTTTCTTTTGCCTTGTCAGCTGCAGAACATGTCTGAAAGATGTCAAAAACTTTTCCTTTCTCTTTAGTGTACAGGCATAATCCTTTATATTGTTGTCAAAGTTAAGGTAGAAAAAATGTTTGAAACAGTCCCAAGTAATTTAACCAGTCACCAGCAATATCCCTTGTTCAGTTACCCTTTTCTCTACACCCCTTGCTGACTGCTGCTTTCATTTCACATCAGCTACCTATATCCAAATGGATAGCATCTGTCCAATCCAAAATAATAAAAACAAAACAAAACAAAAAAAGAAAGGAGAGAGAGAGAGATCCTTTGGGATTTTTTTTACCTTTTTGCATCACTTTACATTTTATTGGCACAATGCACCACAATACAACTAGATAGAACTGATGCAAAGCGTGGTTGGAAAACTATCGCTGATGCTTATGTTATGAGTTGTTGGTATACAGACTGGAATCATGAATATATGTTTCAGCCTAGGATATCATTGCATACTTCTTCTAGAAATGTTTTTTAAAAATCCATGTTTTATTTATCTTGACATAAAAAGTATATTTACTATGATATATTTGAAGAAACTGCCTGAAAAAATCTACCAGATAAAATGTTCACCTTAAATAATTAATACGTTTTTGTAACATTTGCACTGACTGTTGACATTGCTGGCAAAATTGGACCTTTTGTTGGCATGAAAAGAGCCTGATGAGCAATGGAGTCAACACTCTGGTTGATCCTACCAGCTGAATCTCTATGGCACATGGCTGAGATGTACTGTGGGAGAAGCATGTTCTGTTGCTTCTTTCTGTATAGTTGTCCTGGGGATAAAAAGAGTCTTCAGTCTCTAGTGTAGTCAGTTCAGTCACTTGTCCTAGCAATATATTTGTAAAAAACACAAAGCCTTCTCACACCTAGAACACCTATACTCATGACAGATCTCTGCTCTGTCATATGCTAATTAGCACGTTTCTGAGCAGACTCAATTAATTCTGAGAGCTGCTCCAATTAAAGCACCCACAACATCATGTGCATTTAGCGTCCCTGCATTTCAAAGTGGTAGCGGAGGTGCTTTGCTGCCATTTTAAAGTGTGGGACACTGAATGCATGTGATGCTGTGGGTACTTTAATTGGAGCAGCTCTCAAAGCCACTCTAATTCAAATGCTCCCCCACCATCCCAGAGCACATGTATAGATGCCCCTAGTTTACTTCTTTGTTGACTTGATTTTTCCTAGCAAAAGAAATATGAAAGGCAGAAAGAAGGAAATCAAAGATTTTCCTAGAATTATAGCTGCATAGAGCAGGGACAAAGCCTAATCTTCAGCGGGCTCATGATTTCTTTCTTGCTTAACTAAAGCTGAAACAATAGCTGCTGCCGAAGACTGGTGTTCATGGGTGGATCTATGATTTTGATAAGAGCTAAAGAATATCCAGGGCTCTGAAATAGGAGAGAGAACAGGAACAACTAATAGACAGTGAAATTGTCCTACGGTTGATTTGTAGAACATCCAGACCATTAAAAAGGACAGAGGATCAGTAACAGATGCGGAGTGAAAAACAATGGACCACTAAGTCAGTTGCCTGAATAGCAATGCCGCAGCTGCTGCACTGTGGAGCAGGAATCAAAACAAAGTGCTTCTATTTTGGGCAGAAAATTGGCTTCCCCTGCTTAACACATGCACTCCAAAAATCAGGTGCTGGAAAAGGTATGCGATGTATGCAAGTAAGTATGGTCATTAAAATAGCACACCTTATGTTGGGCAACAAGAAATACATGTTATAATGCAAATGACTATGCAATTTGAACACTAATCTTAATCTTCATGTATGTAGATGACTGTTGTATATAACACAAGGGGGCACTAACCTCTACTTTCTCTTTTAACAGGTTTGGTGTAATGACTACATGTGTTCCTGAGTTTAAAGAGGTGCTGGTTGTGATGCTACTCCTCAAGGTGTGTGATTTTCCCACCTCAAAGTGCTGTTTCCAGTAGTTTAGAGCTAGAATGTACAAAAACACTTGGGGCTGACACCTGGCTTTCAGTAATAAGATTTTTATTTAGAATCTCTTTTATTCTCCCTTTAACTGTAATATCTTTTAAATGAGCTTAGAAATAGATTAAAAATTAAATAGCTTTTATAGTTTCACCTTTTCTGATAATTAAACATTTTTATTTATATTACATTTCTCAAGTCTTTATAAATTGAACAGCTGCCTTTGGAATCATACATTTCAATTTTAATTAAACCTGAAACCCACAGCAGTATCATTTAAACATATGAATAGTTACTTTCTCCTGCTGCATTAATACTGCAAGACCATGATCTGGCAAAACACTTAAGCACATGTTTAAGTGAATAGCTCTGTAGAAATCTGAGGATCTTTCTGTGCTTACAGGTAAACAAAAGCTTGAATATGTTGTTGGTCTGGAGGGTCTACACATACAGAATATACTAAGACTGTATCTTAACTATGTGTCAGAATCTAATGTCTTTGCTACTAAAACAAAATATGCAACTATTCCATAGCCTATACTTGTGCACCAGTAGACCAAGCATTTACCTCCCCCCCCACTCCCCTCAAAAAAAAATATGGGGGGACGGGGTTTGTTTTGTTTACATCAAAAAGCATCACTGGTCTAGTATCTGCATCTGAATTTGCCTATCTTCAGGGTGTAATACAAAATACAGGTTTAGTGGTGGATTACACTTGGGGAAGTTTTGGCTTTGTAGAATTAATTTTTCTGTGCTCAAGAAGGTTGTTGATTTGTTTCATTTTAGTAGCCTTGGGCTTTAGCAGGATTTGCCAAGAATGGATGGATGCATACTGATATAAAATCAAAGGAGATAATCAAATAAAATACAGGCCTTTCCAGTTTACTGTACTACCATTTTATCCTTTGATCAATTAATAGATTACTATGGCTAGATCCTCATGCTTTCAAACTACTCTTGCTTCCTAAATTTGTTATCAAATTCAGAAAATCTTCAGACCCCCAACATGCTTTTGATAAATGCAAGAAGATACTGTAACACAATATAAGGCTCAGCCTAAGTTCCCAAGCTTAAAAGACATTTTCTCCACTAAGGGAGCTGGCTTTTGACAGTATATTATTAGCAGTGGAGCTTCTGGGGTCTCTGTTTCTCAGGAGGTCGCCTGTAGAGATTAAAGAGAGGGACAGTATTGATCTCTGAATTCTGTCTTCAAGGGCCCTTGAGGATGGAGAGCAGCTGCCCTCTACATTTTAGGTCCTGTTTGAGACTGGGTAATTGAAGCTATCATAGTGATACACTCCCCAGTCTAGCAATGGTTTGTAAGTGGATCAGCTAGCAGTATCAAAATTGCAAGAGGTCAAGTGCTATGCAGAGTTGACCTATATGCAAGGGCATAGGGAGGTCATTGATTCATACTACTAAAACTTTATCTGGCTCTTCCAGGCTTGACCCCTGACATCAGGGTAATAGACTATGTTGGCAAATGGTACATGTTGTTGGAGTCTTGTTTTCATGCCTTTCTCAAAGATTGTTTTCCTAAGAAGGTGAAGATAAGTATAGATCATTAATTAGGGAAATTCATTTAACTAAGCATTGGTTTACTGAAGACCTGAAGGATTGTTACCTTCTTCAGTTGTTCAGTGGGTAGTCGTTTCTGAAGGAGAAATAAGTAATTTCCACCACTAGATGCTTTTTGCTGGTTTTCCAGTTTCCTAGAAAAGACAGTTAGGTTCACAAATAATGGCCCAGACACCCACTGTAGTTACTGTTTCCATGTAACTGATAGTCAGACAGTGATGAGAAAATGCCTGCTCTCTGTTACAGAGTGGGGTCCTCTGTTACATGCAGCTTGTCCCATATTCAGTTTATCTTCTCTACAAAGGAAGACATTGCCTCTTCATAGTTTATTCTCTAGTTGATTTGTTGGCTCACATGGGGAGGGGGGCAGTTATGTCAGACAGAGGTGCTGTAGAAGAGAACTTTTTTACCTCTTTTTTTTTTTCACCCATGACCTATTTCTTAAGAAAGTCCTTATGCTGCCATTGCACTGATTTCAAGTGAGCTGTGTATCATTGACTTTATTCTAGTGCTTTGCAGCTGCATTTATATTTTCAAATTTTGTGCCAATGGTAAAAATGTTTTTTTTTCCCCAAAATGTAATGTGTTGTGTGAAATAGGATATATCACTTACTTAGTTTTACATTGAACACCTTCAAGAGCAAACTGGATGCTCATCTTGCTGGGATCCTATGACCCCAGCTGACTTCCTGCCCTTTGGGCAGGGGGCTGGACTCGATGATCTTCCGAGGTCCCTTCCAGCCCTAATGTCTATGAAATCTATGAAAATCTTACTCACTAGGGCTATGCAAAGCTTTACCAACTGTTTTGTTCTGATGCTGTTTTGACTGGTTTTGAGCTTGAAACAGCGAAATCAAAACGAAACTACGGGCTTTGAAACAGCCTTGAAACGAAACAAAGCCAGTCAAAATGTTTTAAAAGTTTCAAAACGTTTTGAGTTTCAAAGCAGCCAGCCAGGTGGTAGGAGACAGGGAAGAGCCAGGGCTGTGCTCCCAGTGGCTCTGCAGCCCCATGCGGCTCTGTCAAACAGGGAGTGCAGCCCTGGCTCTCCTCGCCTCCCACTGCCAGGCTGGGGCTGGCGGAGTAGATCGAAGCACAGTGCTGGCTCTGCCTGTCTCCTGCCATGGGGCTGTGCTCCAGTTGGCTCCTCCAGCCCCATGGAGCTCAGCCCAGTGGCAGAAGGTGGGCAGAGCCAGCGCCTCCCACCACTGGGCTGAGTTCCAGAGGGCTGGGAGCTGCTGGGAGCTGAGCCCAGTGGCAGGAGGTGCTTCCCCCCACCAGGCTCAGTTTCCCAGGGCTGCAAACTGCTTGGAACTGAGCCCGGCTGGGGGGAAGCACCTCCCAGGTCAGTTTTCTGCAGCACTGAGGAACTCAGCCGGGCTGAGGGAAGTGCCTCCTCCAGCCCGGCTGAGTTCCCCAGCACTGCAAGGGGCTGGGAAGTCGGCCCAGCTGGAGGAGGCACTTCTCCCAGTCCAGTTGAGTTCCCCAGCACTGCAAGCCACTGGGAATAGAGCCCAGCAGTGGGAGGTGCTTCTCCCCAGCCGGGTTCAGTTTCCCAGCGCTGGGTCCCAGGTGGCAGGAGCAGCCTGTGATCTGGCAGGCAGATTGGGGCCCACCTGTACCCCCAGGAGGGCTTTGGAGGCTCTGCCAGACTTCTGCCAGGGATGCAGGACCTCGATCTGCCTGCCAGATCACAGGATGCTGTTCCTGCTCCCTGGCTCCTGCTTGTCAGCAGCCTGAGGTACAATTTTCTAGAAACTCCTGAACCTACCTCCTTGAAACTTTGCAGGCTTCATGCGCTCAGAAGGAGCTACCATCTCTGCAAGTTTCATCAGAATCAGACAAGAAATGACAAAGTTATAGGCTGTTTCATGCTTCCTCATTTTAGTTGAAACGGCGTTGAAACAGTGAAACTGTTTCGACAGAATGGAACAGTGCTTTCAAAATGAAACAAAACTCGAAACAAAACACTGTTCTATTGAAATGGAAGTTGAAGCAGAATGCTGCTGTTTCACACACAGCCCTATAATACTCACCATATCCCCAGCTATAAAATGGAGAAAGTATTATTTGCCTTGATTCCCTCAGGTTGGTAAGTTGGTGAAATGTGGTGAAGCAGTTAAGGCACCTTGCTATGGCTTTGGAAATAGCTGACTTATATAGACTTATGCCAAAGGCTGTCTCCAGTTGACCCTACAATAAATGGGTACCTGGTCATTTGGGCTGGGGAATCAAAGGAAACCAGCTGCAATGACATTACTTCTTTTTTGTGCTATTTGGCTACATCAGCTGCCATGCCTTAACCACACTAACCCAATAAGGTTCTCAACTTTGGTAGAGGCAGTGAGGCATTATTATTACTGTCAATATATTGTAAACACTGGAAGTGTAAAGTGGCAGCTGTGAAAATACAGTAAAAGCTGAGTTATCCAGCACCTTACAAGCCAGTATGCATGTCGGCTTCTAAAGGAAAAGTGAAACCGGAAGTGCCCACCATGGCACTTCCGGTTTCATGGAGCCCCCACAGCCTGGGGGAAAGCAGTCTGCGCTGCCAAGCCCCCACGGCCTGGGGCATAGCAGCCTGCACGGGTCCCCCCTCCTTGTCCCTCATGGCTCACAGGAGGGGCAGCGCTGTGGCGGGAGGGGCAGTGGCACCCCAGACATGGCAGGACAGGCAGCGGCCCTAACAGGCAGAGGCCTGTTCGAGCTGCTCAGTTATCCAGCGTATTTTGTTATCTGGCACCCCCCATTCCCCGTGGCTGCCGGATAACAAAGTTTTTATTGTAGTACACTGAGCAAAAGTGTTTTTTTGAATTCATGAAAAGGTATGCATAGTGATAAATATGTATATATGGTACCAATGTTGAAAAATTCCAAAATTGCATGTCATTGTACCAATTCCATGGAAAGCCAAAGAACTGTAAAGCCAAATGCATTTCATTGCAAGGTTGGAGAGGGAGGGGAACTTTTAACAAGCTATATTTGACCAGGTTCTAATTCCAGTGATTAGAAATCTGATCTCACAGATTAGCCCACACAGATGGCTAATTGGTAACTATTTACTTCCTTCCAGGTATTCTGGATATAAGAGGACACACCCACAGAAATTTTAGATCAAACATATCTATTCATACCTCATCCTCCTTGCTCAAAAAAATAACAGGAAGTCATTTTTTTTAATGAGAAAGTTGTTGGTTGTTTAGGATTTTGATAAATTTGGAGGATAAATTGCAGTTGTATTCAGGGTGATTTAAACAAAATAGAGGTGATGAAGATGAAGACAAATCCTTCTGCCTTCTTTACATTAGCAGAGCAAAATTCAATTCGGCATCAAAGGAGGATAAATAGGGATAAATGTAATGGCAGTCTTTTGTTCTCTGAATGCTGTCACAGAGGGCTTGAAAGCCTGAACAAATAATGAGAGAGGCAGAAAGAGTAGTAGCAAGTGCATGAGGGAGACAGCGCAGCAGAGAGCAGGAACGGCTGGAGGGAATATCTGTCGTTATAATCATAGCAGAGACAAAAGGAAAGCCCAGAAGCCAAGGCAGCTTGCTGTGAGCAATAATCTGAATATAGAAGTGCAAGGTCTGGAGTAGAGGCTGGTATTCAGCAATAGCGCTTCCCTGAAACCTCCTCATCACTTATCTCTCACTTTAGCAGTTTGATTACCTCATAGCTCCTGCCTTGATCCCGATTCTTTCACTCTCTCCTACTCTCTTTTTAAAGCAATTTGTAACTTTATCACAGTGGAGGAGCAGTCAGTCCCTTCTATGGCTTTGTAGGAAGCTCAGGTCTTCCAAGCTGCTATAGTTACTTTTCCATCGATTCTAACAACTGCACTGAAGGGTAAGGGGAAAAAAACTTGAACAAGTCACTTGTCTCTTGTACACGAAGCCTAGGGAATGTAATGTATGCTCTTTTTCAGTCTTGTGTACTGTAACTTTCAGGATTACTTATAAATATCCAGCTGAAGGCTTTCCATTAACTAAAAGTAACAGAGCAGAAATGATAAAGACCATCAGCTCACAGGGTTTCTCAAAGTTCTACAAAGTATTTGCATTAGTGAATCATTTTTTGGTCTCCTTTTTGCTACAGATGGTCTTGTTTCAACAAGTAAGATGAATGTCACAAAGTCAAAATGCAGCAAGTTCTACTGACTTAAGCTCTGATTTATGGCATTTTAGATCAATTAAAATATATGTACATGTAGTGGGAAAATGCTGCAGGACCTTTCTGCAGGGAAACATCCACATAGATGCCAGGGATTATTTGGAGGAGAAAAATGGCAGGGTGTAATAGGAAAGGTGTGTAGGCTTACATTTATTTAACCAACATTCATAAAACAGCCAGGAGACCAAGAAAGAGAAAGTTTACCTTACAGACTGTGGTTTGGTAGAGAGAAGCCCTAGCTAGTTTTAAACAAAGTGACTCTGGTACTGGAAACAGTCTTACTGTAGCATCACAGAGTTAAGGGTGTTGTTAGACATTGCCTTTTCTATGTGTTAAATATTCTTAAAATGGGATTGTCTACACCAGAGCTTTCCAAACTTTTCATGTTGGTGACACACTTTTTAGACATGCATCATTTCGCGACACAGTAATTCAGTTTCGGGGGAGGGGCCAAGGGAAGCAGACGCGAGTAAGGGAGCTCCGCGGTGCCCTTCCGCAAAATTTTCTGCATTTCGCGCGACACGCCTACACAGTGCCGCCGACACACTAATGTGTCGCGGCACACAGTTTGGAAAGCTCTGGTCTACACATTAAGGCAGGGAAAGATGAGCTAAATGCCCTCTAAAGAAGTACACCTCTTTGGGCAAGGATTTTTTTCACACAGTATTAGGCAGCTCACAGTAACATCAGGCTTCTGCATGGGGCAGCCTTCTAGTAGCCCAGGATGCATTTTAAACCCCCACAGGTGAGTGGGAAGCTGCAGGAGAGCTGCAGATGGGGAGTGGGGCAGGTAAGCCAGGAGCCACTGGAGCACTGGGAAGCCTCAGGGTAGACTTAGCAGCTCCTAGTCACACTCAGTCCTCTAGTGGCAAGTCGCATTGTGCATGTTAGAGAGGGTATTAACCACTAGGCTAGAGACAGACGTTCAAAAAGCCTGAATTGATTCAATCTTTGCACGTTAATCTAACCTGGCTAGGCTTTCCCAGTTTATAATTGGGCAAGCATTCTCTCTGGACTGAGGAAATTCAGGCACATGCCTGCAGTGGCTGAGGCTAGAAGCTGGGGGCCACTAGAGCAGCCCTACCTTCCCTTCCACTATGCTGAGCTGAGGGGAACATAGCCAGGCCCTGGCAGGATGCTGTGATTAGGGAGGGGTTCCTGCCACTCCTGAGAAGCCCAGCAGGGAGTGTTTATCACCCCAACTCAGTGTTTATCAGCTCATTAAGGAAAAAACAGAGGAACATTACCAGCTACTTGTTGATTGTGCCTTTGTTCTATGTGCCACAGCTCAAGGGTAGTCAGCGTGTGGTCTGCTAGGTAATGCTGAGAGGTGTCTGTGAGCGATCAGGGAATGCCTGTTTAGCAGAGAGTGATGAGGGGAAGTGGGGAGCAGAAGCCAGGCATATGCCTGCAGAGACTGCTGGAGCTGCAACCAGGGAGCAGAGGGGAAGGGCCAGCTCTGCTGTAGAGCAGAGATTCCTGCTCATCCAAGAGAGCATGCCAGGATGCTGGGGGAGTCTGATGTAATTTAATTCAGCAAGCGGTGTGGGACAGACATTGCATGAACCGATTTTAGCCAAACCAGTTAAGTGTGATGCTACATTCAACCAAGTTTATCTCAAACCAGTTTCAGCCTTTTCAAACTGGTTTATGTGCACTAATCATCTGTTTTGTTACAGGTTTAAACCAGTTTCTGATCACTTAAACCGGTTTATGTGTAATGTCTGTCCCTAGCCTTAATGTGCAACTGCTCACAGCATGTGCAGATTTTAATACCACCTAACATTTCTTAGAGTTTGGATGTGCAGATTGTAACATATAAGAACATCTAAATCCATCCTTCTTTAAGTTCTCAGGCAGCTCAAGTGTCTTTACCCTACAGTGCCATATGCAACATACACAGTACCAAGATTTCAGAGGGACCTAAGAGAGCTTGGTACTTAATTTTAATTATATATATCCCAGGTCCACATTATTTTCTCATTCACAGCCACAGAAAAGCTTTGAAGGATTACATGAGTATAATTATGAAGTCAGTCCCATTCACTGCATTCATGCCTAGAAGGATATTGAAAAAAAGCATTTTAAAAAATATGCATTCAGGACAGGAATCCAATACCTGGTTAGGAAAAATGTGCTATTGCACACACACGTGTGTGTGTGTGTTGTATCACACATACACATGTGTTTATGTCATTTCAAGGTTAGCATACCTGTTTTCTAGGTTACGTGTATTTGGGGTTTGAACCAGTTCAGTTCCTTCCAATGTTAAGCTGATACACCTTCCATCAACTCATGCTTCTGTCTGAGAACACAATAACAGGGCTCTTCTTGTATTTCAATCCTTTTTTCAGTTTTAGAGTATTGAATGAAAAAATGGCTAATCATGAGTTCTGTTTTATTTACAAACTTATTTTATAAAATCAAATCAATTACAGAAAATGTTTAGACTTATTATCTACAGTCATTGCTGGCAGACATTGCCTAGAATTAGTGTGCTGACAGTAATATATTTCACTTTCATGTGAAAAAAGGAAAGTGTTAATGTATTCCAACTAAGGGTTATCTGAGACTCTAATTATCTTAAAGTAGCTCCGTTAAACTGCAAATTAATCAAACATTTGAAACCATCTAGAACTGTCACAGCCCATACCTACTGTCACGTTCACAACTGCATGTAGTTCTAAACACAGTGATTGTTTTTCTGTCAATATTAAGCATGACAGAGAGAATTCAAAATATTTACATCATAACAGGATGACTAAATTTGAAATTAAAAATTTCCATGGAAACAAAACAAATAGGTATATTAATTATTTTTTGTTCTCCCTCTGCCCCCTGAAAATCCCACACCCCCAAATGGAAAATCAAAATGGATATGTTTTTATTTAAATGTGTGTGTACTTTGGTAAATCATTCAAAGAGCGAGTTCTTCAAAGC
Organism: Alligator sinensis; assembly: GCF_000455745.1. Taxonomy (NCBI): domain Eukaryota; kingdom Metazoa; phylum Chordata; order Crocodylia; family Alligatoridae; genus Alligator; species Alligator sinensis. The sequence goes on along the minus strand of NW_005842857.1, from coordinate 346,208 downwards.
CAAGGGAAGAATGACGACCTATTAGAGTGCTAAGTTAGGTCTTAGGAAATCTGCTCCATCATTGTCTTCCTGCATGGCCTTGACCACCTCACTCCCCAGCTGTAAAATGGGGAAGACAGCACTTTGTACTTTGAAGGCTACTGTGAGAGATACATGAAAGACTGTGAGGGGCTTGGATAGAGTGGTGTTGAAGGCTATGTAAATAGCTAAGGCTGGACACACAAACACTTTCAAAGTATTCTACAAAAAGAGATGGAAGCTTCATTGCTTTGTTTCAAAATACTTAGCCAATGCATTATTTAACTGTTTATCCTTTTTCTTTCATTTTCCAAAAATGGAGTCTTCAGTGAATGAAAGATGAATTATTTTAGTGTTCATTAAGATGTTTACAACAGTTGAGGAAGAAATTATGATTTTTCTTTTTGAAAAATGAGAAATATTCCTGTGTCAAATCCTTTGAAATGAAAGCAAATTAAAAAAAATCCTAATGTTCATGTAAACAATTTTTCACAAATGATTTATGCAGTTCATTGTAAACAAGTACCACTAAAACCTTTTATGCTGTTAACTATACCATTAAATATCATTGTGTTCTGTAAATGCCACATAGTAAAAGTGTCGTGTAATATCTCAGCATTTTAACATTTTTACTGGGACAGTTTTTCATATCTTTCCATTTATATAGCTGGATGCCTTAGCTGCCTAGAAGTCTTTTGCTGAGGGTAGGCCATAAAAACTGGTGCTGTACAGAGAATAGTAATTCCATTGCAGAGAGGATCTCAGCATTTTGAGTCTTGGTTCCCATTTAGAATAAAATCCAACAATTTTGAAATTCCAGAGAAAGCAGAACCCATGTGCCATAGGTAATATCTTTTGCCCGTTATAACTTACTTCTGCCTGTTGCTCTCTTGAGGTTTTTCCCCACATGTTTGTGCTATTTCTTTGTTCCCTACATGTTTGTGCTATTTCTTTGTGACATGCCCTTCCTTCCCTGTATATATCATTCTTCATTTTTGGGTGGCTGAAAAGCTCCTTGTGTAGCAACAAGGGTCTCTTATATATCTTCTTATGGTTTCTCTTCATTGAAGTAGCCTAATATTGAGCTTCCAGTATTCTGTCCTTTAACAAATTGCCTGGCCTCTTGGTCCCATTTTGCTTTTAATTTACTTCAGGGGACATCACTTACTCATGGTGGATGGGTCGGTTTCGACCTGGAAGGGTGTGGGCAGTGGGGTCCCGCAGGGCTCAATCCTTGGACTGATACTCTTTAATGTCTTCATCAGCGACTTGGACGAGGGAGTGAAGTGTACTCTGTCCAAGTTTGCAGATGACACAAAGCTATGGGGAGAAGTGGACATGCCAGAGGGCAGGGAACAGCTGCAAGCAGACCTGGACAGGTTGGACAAGTGGGCAGAAAACAACAGAATGCAGTTCAACAAGGAGAAATGCAAAGTGCTGCACCTAGGGAGGAAAAATGTCCAGCATACCTACAACCTAGGGGATGACCTGCTGGGGTGGCACGGAAGTGGAAAGGGACCTTGGAGTCCTAGTGGACTCCAAGATGAACATGAGTCGGCAGTGTGACGAAGCCATCAGAAAAGCCAATGGCACTTTATCGTGCATCAGCAGATGCATGACAAATAGATCCAAGGAGATGATACTTCCCCTCTATCGGGCGCTGGTCAGACCGCAGTTGGAGTACTGCATGCAATTCTGGGCGCCGCACTTCAAGAGGGATGCGGATAACCTGGAGAGAGTCCAGAGAAGGGCCACTCGTATGGTTAAGGGCTTGCAGACCAAGCGCTACGAGGAGAGACTAGAGAACCTGGACCTTTTCAGCCTCCGCAAGAGAAGGTTGAGAGGCGACCTTGTGGCTGCCTATAAGTTCATCATGGGGGCACAGGTGAGGTTTTATTCACCAAGGCGCCCCCGGGGGTCACAAGAAATAATGGCCACAAGCTAGCAGAGAGCAGATTTAGATTGGACATTAGGAAGAACTTCTTCACAGTTCGAGTGGCCAAGGTCTGTAACGGGCTCCCAAGGGAGGTGGTGCTCTCCCCTACCCTGGGGGTCTTCAAGAGGAGGTTAGATAAG
>NW_005842857.1:338617-344104 GCF_000455745.1 Alligator sinensis | reverse complement strand
TCTTTCCTGCCTATGCTCGATGATCTATTGAGCTCCCTTCCGACCCTAACATCTATGAATCTATGAGTCTATGAAAAGTACATGATAAATTCATTTATCACATGGTTCTCAGCCGTGTGTGTGTGCGCGTGTGTGTTTGTGTGTGGCCTTCCTTGAGCTATATATATATCATTTTGTATGCATTTAACACATTGCATTTATTACATTGCATTTATTGTATGTGTGTATAATGCCTTTAAAAATGAAAAAAAAGTATATGCAGTAAACTTGTATGCAGTACACATGTTATCAAGCATGTGAAACAGCTGTAACTAGAGTATATAGTATATACATTTATATTATTCAATTTTAAAGTATGTGTACCACATGCTATTGTCTGCACAGTAGATATTCACAAATCCAAACTGCAATGGGGATGAATCCATTATATAAATCTGAAGTTGTCAGAATGATCTATTATCACTAGCTCTGGTGTCTACTGTTCCATAAAGCACAAATTCAGGAACCTACTTATCCTGATAGGAGAGGGTATTTAGATATTGTACCAAGTATTTATTATTATTATTTTTATTAATTTTCTAGTGCCAGTTGCAATGGAAGGTTTTATTACAGGAATTAATACACAAAACAAGAGCATATAATCAAAAGCTAAACATAAAAATGTGCCCTGCTCATGAGCTGAATAAAAATGTTGAGGCTAGGGAACAGTTTGTAAAAGCTGTTCAGAGATGATGCAACTCGGGGAATTGCTATGGGAGCCCATACTCTTTCATCAGAAGGTCACCGGTTAGAAAATGGATCAGATGAGTGGGTATGAAAACTGAGTGTTGTTTTGCGGCTGAAGTGAAAGGAAATATGTTCTAAATCTAGTTTGTAGAGTACATCACAAAAATAACCACTTTAATTGGCACTAATTTGCTCCTTCCTGGTATTTTCTGCAAAAAGGCCACAAAGAATTTCTGACACCAAAGGCAGGTTGTAGAAGCTGCATACCCTTTCAACCCAGAGACAATTTCAATAAAATTAAGGACAAAGTACTGTGGCGAAGAAGTGTTTTGGAAGATTTTACTTTTATTGCTGATTCTGCTCCTGCCATAATGATGGTAGATATCAATTTCTACTGCTGGCAATTTAGCAAATCACAAAAAGTTGTTTTCAGATATTGCAGAGAAAACATTTGAAGGCTGACAGTTACTTTAATTATCTTTTGATGCCATATCAAATTTTTTTTTTGAAAGAAGAATAAAAATGCACTCTCATATTGACACTTTAGATTTTGGACATGCCATATTAGAACTCTCAGTATTGTTAGATAATACAACCTACTGCATCACTTTCTTTAACAGGAAGGTTCAGGTGAACAAGCCAAAGGTGTGAAGTCAATGCACATGAGTTAAGAGTGCATTAAAGAATGGGGAATATGCTCTCCTTCAGGTGTAAAGTAGCTTTAGATTCCTTTTGTCCAAGTTACTGCTTCCCAAACTTTATTTGTTAATGTATTACCTTTGACTGTCCACATGCAAATTTATCTTCTCTATGCATGTTTAGCCTAGATAAATTCAATGTTAAGTCTTTCTGAGTTGCTGAAGTTTGGCCAAGCAGCAGGACAGCAGCCTGGGACTTTTAAATCCTGAAGAGCATTCCCCACCCCATTCCCTTCACCTCCATTTTCAGACGCATGTTCCTTCCGCATTTCTGCCCTCCCAGTCCAGTTAGGTTTCCCTTTCCTGCCTTCTCCCTTAGGCTGTTCCCAGCCAGCCTGAGAGCAGACATAAGGAAGGAACACTTCCTCACTTGCTGCTGCCACTGCCGTCATAGGCATGTTTCATTCATTGAGATATGTTCTCACAAAAAAAGATATTTTTGACAGAGTAATGTTCTCTCTTGTAAAATATCTTTCAAATACTTGCAGTTGGTCTATTTATAATATTCTGTTAAATATTGAAGCAATCATTATATTGTTTGTTTTTTTCCATTAGTCAAATTACAAGAAACACTAATATATCACAAAGGATATCTGAATATATTTTAATATGCCTCTGAACTACTTTCAGGGTCTTGACTTTTTAATTTATCTAATTTCAGTTGTAACTGCAGCCTAATCTTTATCTGGATTATTGCTGAATATGAGCCACAGGTCATTTTGATTAGCTTTCTACAAATGTAAATCAAGAAAATATAAATGATCTACTAGCTTCTTTTCGTGGAGGCACTTCTGTGGATTTGCTCAGATTCTTGGATCATTCTACCCATGCCCTTTACTATGGTAAAATGAAGACAAGTATATTTCAAAGGTAGATGCAGGCCAAATATTTCATAACCTCAGTAACATACTTGGTGGGGAAAAAGCTATTTGGTAAAGACATGGCAAAAACAATAATAAAAATAGGTGGGTAGTTTGGGGTAGGTGTGTAGGGGTAGACATGGGGTTGAGGCAGTGGGGTGGAATAATTACCACTTCAGCAACTGAAAAAAGCCATGGACTTCCTTTTATTATGCCTATGAGCCCACAAAGTCCACAAAGAAGCTTCAGTTATGGAAGCGGATACCAGGAAAATGGTCCCATTTTAACTAATTAAAGGAGTCTCACCCTGAAGATGCCTGCTTACCTGGGCAGACGTTTCAGAAATTTGCCCATGTAAGGGAGGCATATACTTTGGACAAGTGGGTGCTACAAAAAAATTCTGATTACAAAACTCCTCAAAAATAAATTCATGGCTTCTGACAGAACAAAGAATTCTACAGATACCACAAACCATTGGCAGGTCCACAAGAGATGGGGAGATGCTTTTGCATCTCCCTTTGCTGTTAGTTTGTTTGAGAGCGCTGTTCTCAGCCATGGGCTGCATGCACTCCGTCATTGCCATACTCTGCTTTTCACCATTATGGCTCCACTACTGCCGAAGCATGTATGAGTCTGTGTAATCAAGAATCTCTTCTACTCTGGAGTCAAAGATGTAGTAATAATGGAACAGATGTTTGTGAAGAGCACTTTTATTTTGGTTCCAAAGAGCTGGGGCATGATAGCCCTCTTAGACCTCATGTTTAAGGACCTACCCAAGTCGAGGAGGCAGAAGGCTGATTTCATGGGCAGATCAAGGGGCCGGCCACCATTTTCATGAACTTATTGTGGCAGGGCTCCATGCTTCGGATTGACTGAGGGGCCCTGGTGACCCTGCCCCTCACCACTGATTGGCCAAGAAGGGTGTGTCATGTGGCCCCACCCTTCACTGTGGCACCACCCATTGCTGATTGGCAGAAAGGGGTGGGGCTGCACAATAGGCAGCCCTCTCACCCAATCAGTGGTGAGGGCAGGGGCTGCCACCATCTTGGCTGCTCCCCGTTGTCCCAGCAGTCCCCTCCCCCCAGGGTTCACAGGCAGGCTGCAGTGGCCATGAAGACCACTGGCTCTCATTGTGGAGCCAGCATTATATTTATAGTAATTTTTTTTTTTTTTTTTTTTTGCTGCAGATTTTGAGGACATTGCCCGATTTTGCAGACAATGTCCCTACTCATGTTACTCAACACATTTCCTATTGATGCCAGCCTTAATGAATGCATGTCAGCTCCTCAGTAGCAGAAGAGACATTCTGCTTCCTAATGAAAAGAGAGTATACAGTGGAAAAAAACCAAAGGCCTCATATTACCTTTCTTCTATTCTTTGGGTTATTTAGCCAGCATCCATTTGTATCCACACACAGCATGTCATTGCAGTCGCATATACCAACCAGAAATAAGGGGGCAAAAACTTCTTTCCACAAAATTTGTTTGTCTACAGAATTGGTCAAATATCATCATTCTGTGAAAGGCACCCACATAAAGGAGGAGGGAAAAATAGAGCAGGAGTGTGAATCCTTCAATATTTCACAAGGCATTGAAAGTTTGTTTTTATAATCAGATCTTATTTGCCTTGAGGGAAAATTGAAAGACAATGAGATTCTTTACAGGAGACAGATCTGCAGTAGATGAAATTTGATGTTCTCTCTCTAGGTTGGGTACAAAGGCTCCATTACACCTTTCCCCCACACCCATACTGGCAAGTACATTAAAAATACCCTAATAAAGCAGAAGGGACAAACTTTTCAGCAGGTGTGCCACAACTTAAGCCCTGCACCCTCCCCAAGTGCCATTCTGATCTCTTTCCCTTGATTGATCTGCTGCTCTGCTTTTCGCTTCCTTCCCTATCTGCCACTGTGCCCCCTGCTCCTTCCCCAGTATGTTGCATCCCATGCACAGAGGCTGTCCATGCCACTTGTGGCACAAGTGCTGCAGGTTGGTCATCCCTGTAATAAATGGCTCAGAATCATTCTAAGTATGTCAGAATCACCCTATAAACCACGTGTCTCAGAGTCAGTAGGGCAAAAAGGTGGAATGTTCTCAGACCCTTCTGATGCAGCAAGGATTGTTAGACCAATCGACTCCCCAAATCTCAATCTGCTGAATCTATCAGATATAATCTAACATAGCTAGGCTCCCCTAACTTTGTAGTAAAGCAGACCTCATTAAAATTGACTTGGAGAAGGAAATGGCAAAATCTAACATTTTGGTTCTGGTGAACTGTCTGACAAGTTGCTCTTTGTGAAAAAAATGCACAAACATGAATAGTCATAGAAAAGTAGAGGTAGAAGGGAGCTCACAAGTTCATTTAGTTCAAGCCCGTGCTCAAGGCAGGATGACCCCTGTCTGAACCATCCCAGAAAAATGATTGTCTAATCTTCTCTTGGCCATTCCTATTTTATTTCTAAGATTTGGGTAATTTGGAAATACAGGAAGTCCTCAGACTTATGGCGCAATTGGTTCCTGGAGACTGCGTCTTAAGTTGAAACATAATTTGGAACCAATTTTCACATAGAAACAATGTTATAAATGGGGCATTGGTTTCTTTACAATGCTCAATACAGCTGTGTCCAGTTGGTAAATCTAGTGTGGTGGAAAGGGAAGGGGTGTTGGAGGGGGGAGGGCAGATCAAGGCCCACCCCCCACCCCCAATGTTGAGGGAGGGGCTGGAGCTGGGGAAAGTTGCTTATCTGGCTGCTCCCACCACATATGCAAGAGGGCATGGGGGACGTGTACCCCTGTATTTGCATGGGACAGGATAGGACGGGGCAGGTGGGGCAGGGATGGGGCCAGGGCTGCAATGGGAGGTGGGGGCATGCCCTCCTGATGGGGTGGGCTGGGCATGGGACAGGGCCACTGCATGGCCTCCAGACAAGCGGCATGCAGTGGCAGGGACGGGCCCCCCCCCCCCCCCATTCAATGAGCCGTGGCTCTGTCCTGTGCCTGCCCTGCCCTGGCTGTGCAAGCAGTGGGAGAGCATGGGAGGGGTGTCCCTCAGATTAGGGCAGGGTGAGTGGTGGAGTAGAGGCTAGGGGGTGCAACCCCGGTCCTGCCTGCCCCACCCTGATCCTGGGGCACACGCCCCCCAACCCTTCCCTGCTGCCGCTTGCCCAACTGGGGCAGGGCAGGCACAGGACAGAGCCATGGCTC
>NW_005842857.1:337247-338603 GCF_000455745.1 Alligator sinensis | reverse complement strand
CCACCCCAGCTGAATAAGTGGCAGGAGGGCATAGCTTCCACTCCCAATGCAGTTCATTGCAGCCCCATCCCTGCCCTGCCCTGTCCTGCACAGATCCAGGGGCACACATTGCTCCTCCATGCCTTCCCAGATGAGCGGATTATCAACTTGCCCCAGCCCCTGTCCCAGTCCCTGCCTCAATGTGGAGGCCCTTGATCTGCCACCCTCACACCCCTTCCCTTCCCCTCCCTCTCCACCACACCAGACTTACCAGCTGGACGCAGTTGTATCTCTCATTGCAAAGTTAAAACCCACATCGGAAAGTCAAAACAGGGTGTCAGTTTATAAATGTCTGAAGTGCCATTCGTTGTAACTCAAAGTTGCAAGTCAAGGACTGCCTGTAAAATCAATATGTTGTTCTTTAGGCCTAGCTTATGGTACTTGTGTATTGCACCCTACACCAATCCAGGAAAGATTAATTTTGGTACCATTAAAGCTTGGGACTTAACATTAGCTTTCCTAGTTGTTGAAAACTTGACTAGGACTTTTCACAGATTGCACTTATGCAGTGGTCATTCCTTTATTTTATACAATCAGTAAAGGGGATAATTTAATTATCCAAGCAATCATTTGACTTGCAGTTCTCTGTTAAAATAGAATAGTACATTGTATATCTGAACCCTGGAAAATAAGTTGTTTTCCAGTAGATTTAGTAGAAATATTTAAGTCAGTTTATTATATATTTGCTTTGTATTTTTAACATATCACTAAACCAGAGAGTTATGTTTATCTGAAATTAATAAAGGTCAAAGGAAAATCCCAAAACCTTGTTTTCAAATGTATTTAAAGCATGAGCATTTATGATCAGATAAAAAAGAATCGCCCCTCATCTGGAGAACATCATTACAAAAATAGCTCCGTACCCCAAGAGGCAAGAGTGAGGAATGCTATGCTTTCATGATTTTATTGAAAAGAGTCAAGTTCTCCCACTAGACCATATAACAGAACAGCAGACAGTTGTAGTCTCAATATTTTAGGGTAAGGCACTTCATTTCTGAGATCAGAGACGCTCTCTCAAGACTTCTAACCATATTTGAAAATGTATATAATATTTTTTTTTCCAAAACCCCATCTCCAATACAACTTTTGCTTTCAAATTGTATTTGCTTTTGTTATATAATCTCTCCAGCCTGGCTGACAGCTTTCATATTAACAAAGGTCCTTTAAACCTCCATGATTATTGAAGACTACTGGCTTGAAATGCAGAAACACATTAGTCATATCTCTAATAGTGAGATTTAGTTAATTACCCAATACTAAATAGTGTAAAGAACATCTATTACTCCTAATAGAGTCCATGATACTTGTATTCCAATA
>NW_005842857.1:270396-337216 GCF_000455745.1 Alligator sinensis | reverse complement strand
AGAGTATTTGGATAGTAGAGAAGCTGTGTTGTGGTGATTCTGTTCTGTCTGTGAGTGCTCTTGTGGGGTGGGAGGGGAGAGCTAATTTTCTAGTGTCATTTTCTGTTCCTAGCAAATGATACAACTTTCTAGCTGCTGCTTTCTTTTGGTCTGTCTATATCATGCTTCTCTCCAGACTGGCTCAAAAGGCAGAAAACTTATCCATTAACCTTACATTTGTGTATTCAGCATCATACTAATTTCTGTCTACATGTACATAACCTAAAGAGACCACTTCAGCAGCTGAGGATGGACATAGCAATACCTCAGGCCTTTCCCCTGGGAATCTTTCCTTTTACACTGGTGGCAAAGGAAACATGCTATGGTGGACCTTAGCTACCTGAGGACTTTGCTACACTGGGCAAGTTTTAAGGGCACTATCTTTACCAATGCAAAGTGTGTATTTGAATGTCTGTTGTTTGCTATTCATGGGATAAAGTTTCATGCACTTCTGTTTGCTCCCTGATGAGATGAATGAAATTATTTATATGGAGCAAAAATGAATATCAGAGAATGAATAATGCACATCAGGTATGAATTTTCGGACGAAAAATCATTCTTTATTAAAATTCCTGAAACTCTGGGGATCTGCAAACATATTTTTGAATACCCAGGAGTTATCAGAGGACTTGCAAATATTGAGTAAAATAGGCCCCTTACACTTAGAGTAAAGCCTATCCATTTATTTGCAAATATCATTTTGCATTATTCAATAACTTCTAGTAACTTGCATTAAACACTTAAAATATAAGTGTCGACATCTTATGGTTTTAATGTTTCCTTTGAGCAGCAAGCCAGCATTCTCCTCAGCACTTTTGATCTAAGTAGGAGCTGCTGTTCATTGCTGTCTCCATTGCCCTTTTAGGACTTTGACTAAAAGCAAGAATTTTTTTGTAATCGGTTTGCCTTGTGCTTCGTTTATAGATAAAGGGGGATTATTGTGTCCTGGCAATTGAACTTCAAAAGGGCAATTTATGACAACGTTTTCAATTTAGAGTTTCTGTAGAATTTCTTTCTAACATTCCAATAGACTCCCTTCTGAAATTAAATGAAACTACTTCAACTGGATGCTTCATAGAATCTCTAAAGAAAATTACCCCATTTTTCTTTTGAGCCTCTCTGGCTCCTAAAACATTTTTCATAGAACCCTCTTATTTCACAGTTCTATGGAACTTTTTCATAAGGACTGCTTTTCAAATATGTACACCAAGCAAAGCATGTCAGTTTAAAGGAACAAAGTCATGGTTTGGTTTTCTTTCTTTTTTTTTTTCCCTTCCTTGCCTTTATCACACAGCTATCAGGGTTTTTTTTTTCCCTTCAAGATAGCATTTTTGGACTAAATTAATTCCTACTGTAAGTCTACTTCAGTGCTGAATCCTGTGTCTTTCTTCATGTTGCATGACACAGGTTTTTACATCCAGACCTTTTTTGATGCTGTTGCGACTTCCCTGTAATAACCTACTCTCCTTTAATCTCACATTGCCCTTTTTTCTTGACTCTTTGTTTTTTTGGTTCCATTATTATTCTGGATCCTTTGCACACTGTTGTATGCTCTTGTGATTCTCTTTTCCCATTTTTCTACTGTTCTGCTCTTCTCTGCTATTCTGTTCTGGAACTGATACATCAGGCAGTACCATATAGGCTATAGGAAAAAAATGTTCAGTGTTTTGTATTTGTAAAAAGAAAGCACAGAAATACGGGTATCAGTGGACACTGGAATGGATTACAACTGACTGTCATTACAATAGTACAAGGCTTTTCTTCAAAACTAGACATTGCTAAGGTTTTATGATTTGTGGTTGGGATTGGTGGGGCGGGGCCTTTGAATAGTAAATTGGCCAAAATTACAGTTGTAGGGAGGTTTACGTTATGCTTGGCTTTCTCATCACAGCTAAAGGGAACAGAATGGGCGCGTCTACATAAGATGTTTTACTGTGTGGTAGACTAGTCTACTGCACAGTAAAGCATCGCCATGTGCTGTGCAGTGAATTAGTCTACTCCACAGTTAGCTAGTACTTGTAAATAGAGGTACTAGATTAATTGTGCAGTAGTTACTGTACAGTAGTACTTGTGTAAACACTGATGGAGAGAAAATTTGTTCCCAGTCAGCCACACCAGCAGGGGACCCAATAAGCACCAGGATGGAGTCGTTCTCTGCCCCCCTCCTTCCCATCCCCGTACTGTGCAGCTCCCAGCTCCTGTGGGGAGCTGGGAGCTGAGCAGCCCCAGGACTCAGAAGCTCTCTGCTTCCCTGCCTAGCCACTGGCTGGCTGGGAGCTGTCTTGCTCCTAGATTGCTTCCTGCCAGACCTGCAGCTGCCAGTAGTAAATTTTCTCCCAATGGGTGCACATGTAGATACACTCCCAGGGAAAGATTATTGCTTAGTATTTTACTGTGCTGTAAGTTTACATTAATACAGTAAGCATGCATTAATAGTATGTATAGATGTACCCAATATGAACTTATTTGGAGTTTGGTTTTTTTTCCTAACCAAAACAAAGGCCTGAAATTTTTTTATTTTATTAAATAAAAGAAGTTGTGATATGGGAGTGGTGGGGTTTTTTCCCCTTCTAGCTACCTGCTCAGTGGTTAGGGCAGCGAATCAGGGTATAGGATATGTCTGTTCAATTCCCTTTTCTGCTTAAGGGTATCTTAAGGGGCAAGTGCACTAACCGTTAAGTTACTCTGAGGCTGGGGATTCTCAGTATCTCTGTTCCACCCTATATAAAAAAATTAAACATAGGCTGGAGCAGGAATTGGTGACCTTCTAGGTGAGTGTCCTTAACATCAGACAAAAGAGACAGGCTCACTCTCTTGTTCTCTATTTAAGCAACTGTCAACATATTTTGTTAGATAAAATAAAACAAGAGGAGGAATTGAGAGAGACCTACCCCAAATACTCTACTTCATTTGTGGTTAGGAAACTCTTCTGAGACTAGAATGGGTATTCACATCCCCTCACAGAGAAAGGAATTGATCCTGGGTCTTCCACAGCCTGGGCGAGCACTTACATTGTTGAGTTATTTGGTAAAAAAGGCAACATGAAATGGTGGCTTCAATAGTGGCAGTTTCGTACATCTTTTATCCTTTTCTTCTCTGGCCAAGACTGTTTGGCAAATTTGACCTGAATTTTAAAACAATCTAGAATAATCAAAACTGCACTTTTTTGGTACATTTTCTGTTTCCCAAAGACATTTCACCAGTCCTCATTCAAATCCTAGTGGGTACATCTACATGTGCCATTAATGTGGAACAATAAACTCCAGATAAGTTTGAACCAGATTAAACTACTCCTGGGTACAGTGTCTACATGTGTGCCTAGGACAGCAGGAAGTTGAGCCTGGTGGAACAGTTTACAGCAGGAACGCTCCTGCCCTGCTGTGCCCTGGGTTCTTAGTAGTAGCATTGGGCAGTCGGCATGAGGGTCCTGAAAGTGTGGAACCATGTGGCTAGGCAGCCAGCAAGACTCTGGCTCCCAGCTGGCTGGGCTGACCAGATGCAATTTACACCCATAATCAGCATCTACGCATGCATTTAATTGCAGTAAATTACCCCAACGTAAGATAGTATTGTCCCCAACAGTACTGTTTTATGCTACTGTAAATTAGTTTACTGCAGACTAATACCATCTCTTGTGTAGAAGGTGATGCTTTACTCAACAGCTAATTGGTTGGCTCTACAGTACAGCATATGTGATTACGTGGCCAAGAGATGTACCTGAAATATGATCCTTATTGGAGCCTGCAGATTAGTTACTACAGTTCCCTTTCTTATAATGAGATGTCTTGAAGGCTGTTTGCCTATCCTTATTTTTTACATAAATATGTTTAGCAGGGCTTTCAATTGAACAGGCCCAAGCACACCTCATTTTACCTTTATGAAGCATTTTAAAAAGCTGGTTCTGTCTTGAGAAGTGATTTCCATAGGCCATAGAGACCAAGAGAATTCACACAGGAGGGACAACTTTAAACTCCTAGGGAAAATTAAAATTAAAATAAACTCTGTTTCCTATACAAACTAGCCACAATAGAAATGCTACTATTTTTCCATTAAGTTAATGGGTTACTGAACTGTCAACATCTAACCAGAACTCACAGAACCAAACTACAGCAAATATATACTGTCTTATTCACTCTTATTATTATTTCCAATGCCTAGAGGCTATAGCTTGGGGCCCATTGTACTAGACACAGCACTGATACTTAGTAAAAGTCTATTGCAATCTCTTGGAGTTTACAACGGTTGAGAGATGAACGTGTTGAAGAGTTTAGAACCTACGCTGAGGAGACAATGCAGGCTGTGATGTCCCTCTTTTACAGAGAAAATGAGCTTAACTGAATCACTGACTGGCTCAAGGTGACAGGAAATCTGTGACAGAGCCAGAAACTGAACCAAGATCTTCTAAGTTCCAGGCTAGTGCCTTAATTGCAAGATTGTCCTTCAGCCCATGCAAAACATTGTCATTTGTTTCCATAGTGAAGTGCCTTTGTGCTTGCAGATGATTCATGAAGACCTCTATAGCCTTCTCAGTCAGCATTCCATCTCTAGAGAACACTTCTCCCATAAATGACTGGGTCTGGCTCTTGCAGTGAAGCAGCATATGAAGAAAAAAGCCATGGTCTTTGCTTTGAACATAAGTGGTTCTCAAAAATGACAACTTCTCAAAATAAGGTCCTACACCAAGCAGTCAAGAAGTGTCAAAAAATGCTCTTCTACATCTCTATCTGTTGACTTCGCTTTTTTTTTTTTATTTAAAAAAAAAGCAAACTCTGCATGTAAGGTGTGTTGAAGGAAAATAGAAAAAGTGTAAAGTTTGAGACGAGCTTCACCAAAAAGTCACAAAAACATGCTAATCATTGGTTATTAGAAGACTGTTTACGGTTCTTATCCACTTAAATCTGGCCTCTGTTTCTCATGTCAAAAACAAGACTGCACAATAGAAAGCATTTAAATGATTTAATAGGCAAGTGTGCTTCCTTCCACATTCTAAAATATATCTTTTCAGATGTTCATATCATGAGTATGTATAGAAGAGCATGTCATCAAAGCAGAATACTGAATAACCTCTCAGGATTCGATCACTGAGATGTTTGTGAGTCATGGATTCTCTATTCAAGTCAAAAAGCAACAAAATAAAACTAAGGGAGCCAAAGAAAATTCCACCAGTAAAGCCTTCCATATTTCTTTTTCATAACTAATGCATTGTACTTGGTCTTCCTGAGACAGCTAATGAATTATTGTGAATCCAGGACATAGTATAACTTTTGAGTGATTCAGTATTTAACTTCCTGAAACTTGCTGTACCCTTTCATTTTGAAAGAAGGAAAATATTGCTATTCCTCCTCCTTGCTAATAGAAAAAAGCTATTCTAAGCCACTCTTCTTCTGTTTATATGGTGAGACAAGGTCAATTGATATTTGGGGAGGGGAAAATGGTCACATTACTGTAATCCTGCCAAAACTTGGAGGGAAATAGTAAAGGATCCCTGGATCAAATCTCCCTGATGCAGCTCCATTCCTACCAGACACGCTTCTGTATCATGATTGCTATCGTCATGTTTTACATCTAGGAATAAAGTCTCAGAAATGAAAGTGGGTGAAACTCTTTAAAGTAGGATTAATCCATGATTTATTAACTAAAAAGATAGATCTTGTTATTATTTGTATTATGCTGATGTTCGGAGGTCCCTGGGATTAGGACTTCATTGTGCCAAGCACAAATGAGGTCTTTGACCTGAAGAACTATGGACTATGAGAGTCAAATGGAGGAAGTTACAGATAAATTATATGACTTGTCCTGACATCAGAGTGAGACAGGGGCAAAGCTGGTAATAAAACACAGGTCTCTAGTTTTTTCACTTAGGGTTTTGTCCACTGAAATACAGATTTTTGGGAATTGCAGGTTTCTGTTCTTTTTGAAGAGTCAGTTATTACTTCACAGTCATTTAGTATTTGCATATTCAAGTACTAAATGACTGCACTGTAACCGGCGTTACTGCATGGTAGCATCCCCACATGGCTTCCTGGTGACAGACTGCACAGTAGCTTGTTACTACTGCGCAGTAGTGTCACATCACAATTCATGCCAGGAGATGCTACTGTGCAGTAGTAATGAGTTACTGCAGAGTATGCATCTCGTGTAGACATGGCCACAGAAAGTTAATAAAGAAAGACAATAAAGCAGTGTCAGTAATGGCAGGACAGTTCTATCCCACGACTATCTGAAGAAAAATTGTCTACTTTGGCTTGACTTCATTGCCAAGAAGGCACCTGGTCACTGATCTGTGTTTCTGGAATATGGTAGACTAGGGAAATAGAAAATGATCAAATCAGGAGAAAGGAACAGAATAATTGTAATGAAAAGAGGAGAAAATGGAAATTGCCACATTGTAGAAATGCACTTTGCAGGTATATGGGTTAAGCACATTTACCCACTCAGTACGGCAAGGACTGAATTGCTGAAAAAACAAAAGGGCACAGACCTGGTATTAACATAGTTAAGCAAAAGAGAATATGAAAATGAACTCCACACAGCTAGGACTCTGCAAAATTCTCTGGCCATAGCTCTAGCCCGGAGGCAATTAAATGAGGTGGATAAGGATCTGGCTGGCTCACCCTTCACAAAGACTGTGCACATGCAAACATTTACTTTGTGAAGGTGACAAGAGAAAATTAAATTGAAATCCTGTTGTAAACAGACAGATAACTCTTGCTTTCTGTGCTTTGTGTCTCTGCTCAGCCAGGGAGGAACAGAGATATTTTAAAGTCTAGGTTGTATGTCCATAATAGCAGTACTCTTAGTGAAAAGAGAAAAGTAAAAGTGCTCAAATGTTATTTTTCTATAAATTCTGCTTATCTCTTGCTTTAAAAATAAACAAAGCCCCAAGGATATATTGGGGCCATGCTTACATTATCCAATAGTAAGCAAAAATTCCATGAGACTTAGGTGTCTAATCCTCTTCCCTGACAACTACCTACCTGAGGTAACACTAACAGTGAATAAGAAGCTAAGGGAGATAAATTGCAGTCTATCTTGCAGAGATAGATCTAAAGCCTATCTAAAAGAGACAGTGTTAGCCCTTGTTTCTATCAGATTAATTAGTTGTTATAAATAGTTGATCTAGTGTTATACATTGTGCCCGTTATTGTCCACTGCTACCCATATAAAAAGGAATGAAGAAGATTCCTCTTCCAATGTGCTCTTCTTTTCTCTTTAAATACCAGGATGAAAGCTCAGGCATTCTTATTTTTACCCACTTGAGAATCTTAGAAAGACATGAACTCTTACTCAAAACTTGATATTCACAGATTGATGACAGTTGTATTATCTTGTCTCAGCTAGTTACTCTCTCTTTCTAGCTCCCAAATTCACCCATGTTCTCACTAAATAACACATATATTTAAACATCCAATTAACTATATCTAAAATATATTAAAATAAGTAGGTTAGACATTGGTGGATGAAGGCGAAACCTGAGTCATTCTCACTACACATGAAAAGGCTCAGCCATTGCTAAGGTTTATAAATAATTAGCTGTAGTTCAGAAATTCACTCATGTTTTAAAAGCAAGGGAAATAGCTTTTAAAACTAGCCCATAATGAAAAGAATCTGAGCACACTCAAAGGGGTTGAATTCAAACATACCAAAACAGTCAAAGGAAGGACATACATAGCTAAAAGTTACCACAATGCCTAATTTTTAAGGTACTTGGCCCCTGGAGTGGAATCCAGAATCCGGTATTCGGCACCATGGTATACCACAGAGTACACGAGGAGACTCTAGGTGCCCAGAATAGGTTCAGCATTAATGACCTCATTGTGTAAAGAACTAGTCAAATGTTCTGCAGGCACCTAACTACTGCTGAACAAATGCTAAGGACAACGTGGGTGCATCTACATGTCCACTTTATTGCGGAGTAGACTAATTAGCTCCACAGTAAAGCATTGCCATGTACATGTGCCCTAGTATAAGGGCACAGTAAGCTAATTAAGTCCTAACTCCTACTGTTAAGGACAGTAGTGTCTTATGGCAGGATCATTTACTGCCATAAGACACCACTGAAAAGCATGTGTGGATATGACTGGGGGCATAAATCAGTCCAGCCAGCCAGGGGCCCGCTCTGGCCTGACTCAAATTGCTGCTTTCCTGGGTGTACATGTGGAAACTTTGCCCATGAACAGTTTACTCCAGCTTGTACAGCTCTGGAGTTCATTGCATCACATTAATTGCACATGTAGATGTACCCGGTGTCTCCTAAATCTTGCCCCTCTTGTGAGCTTTATATATGGTTGTAGGAAAGTACCTCCATGCACTTGGGATCTACAGCTCAGAACCTTGAAAGTAGGAGCTTATACTTTTTCTTTCAAAGAAGTGAGAAGAACTTGCTATTTTTTTAAAATATGGTCAGAGAAGGAAGAGGAGATGATGATGGCTGTTGCTACCTTATTATATAATACCTTGTTGCTTGGCAAACCCACCTAGGAGTTCTGCTCATCCTAAAACCATATCTGTATTTTTTTCTAGGAAATAAACAGTAGTTATTCTTGGATCCCTTTCCAAGTATGTGTGCAAACACTAGACTACTAAATATGCTCTTTCTTGCCATCTTTTCTTTCTGATCCAGTGAGTCTTCAGTTCCTTTCTGTACAGTGGCACAACTTCAACAGTAGATTGGAGAGCATCTCCAGACACTCCACTGGAATGTCTTCAGTGTCTTTAGAATAACCTATAGTTTGATTATCATTACTGTATTTTCTCTCATGCAACACATCCCCAAATAAAGCTTGTAACTTGGATTTGCAAGATAGAATGTAGAAAAAAGGATTTTTCCAGGGTCTTGGCCAACTATGTGACATAGAATAAGTCCTTCTGGAAACAAAGAATGTCCAAGAAGTATGGCACTAGGAACTTCCTGGTGTGGCACATTGTCTCTTGCAATGCCACACTTCCTTGATATGCTGTGTTTCCAGGAGGACTTACTCTGTCACAGAGGATTGGGCTCCAGAGCCTTACAAATGGCTGTTACTTCTTTACTGTAAGTAGTTATTTATATAAGTTTCTGTAATTAAAGCATTATTTCCACATAGGTAATATTATCAAGATACTACCGACAGCTTACTTGCTGCTTCAGGCACAAGCTACAGTCCTCAGGCAATAGCTACAGGTGGTAGAGGGTTAATGCAAGACTGCCTCTTCAGTTCACTGAGCAGACAAAAACGGCAGCCATCTTGACAGTTACGTGGAATGCACAGTCTCCAGGAGTTCTCCAGTGAGAAAATATGGTATTTTTAACTTCCCGTTAGGAAATTTGGAGTTTGAAATGTCATCTTTTTTCAATTTTACATAACAAAACAATTTTACCTGGAAAGTGCTGAAACTGTCAGCTGCTTAAAGAAATACAAGAATTCTCTATTTTTAAGCAGATGTGGTCCTGAGTTCTAATCTCTGCAGTTACAGTAATTCACCTATATATTCATAGATTGATGATATATAGCTTTATCTAACTTTCCTCATCTGTAAAATGATAAAATGATTATGTACCTGCTTAGTTTACTGGGATCTACTGATCATAGAATTATTGAAAGGTAGGGCCAGAAAGGACCTCACGAGATCATCTAGTCCAGCTCCCTGCTCAAGGCAGAATAATCTCTGATATCTACTCTAGATCCCTGCTCAAGGCAGAATTATCTCTGACTTTAACCACTATAGTGAAGTGTGTTTAACGTGCTCTTAAAAATTTCCAGGGATGGAGAGCCTGCAACTTGACCACCCCACCTCCAACCTAAATTTCTTCTGCTTCACCTTGAAGCAATTGGTCCTAATCCTGCCCCTCTCTCTCCCCCCTCTCCCCCCCCGCCACCAATAACAACAGAGCAGAATATATCTCCATCCTCTCTGTAATCATCCTTCAGGTATTTGAAGACTGTTATCAAGTCCTTCTCAAGGCTCTCCTCCCCGGATTAAATAACCCTAACACTTTCAGCCGCTCTTCATAAATCATGCAACCCAGGCCTGTAATCTAGTGGCCTTCAGTGTTTTAAGTAGGAGGTCAATTTTGGAATTTAAAAGCAACACAAGCCCCCCAGCAGGTAGATCTGTGGGGGAAAGGGTCATGGGGGCAGGGCAGATTGAGGCCCCAGCCCTAACCCCACTTCCTTCCTCACCACTGGGGCCTCAATCTGCCCCCTCCCCAATGGTGATGAGGGAGGGAGTGGGGCTGGAGTAGGGACAGGCCCTGCAGCCAGGACAGGGAGGGATGGAGCCATGAGCAGCTCATCCAGGGGGTGCAGGGAAAGGGGAGCATGCACCTTGGAAGGGCATGGGGGGCAAGTGCCCCTGGATGTGCACATGGGGCAGGACTGGGCAGACTGGAGCTGAGGGCTGGGGCCAGGCTCTTCCTAGTGGGAGGGAGGGCTGGCCTGCCAGGAAGAGCCCAGCCTGTGGTGGCAGTGCTGGGCGAGGGGCTATGGGGGGGACTGTAGCCCCCCCAACCCTCCTTCCAGCACCGCTGTTGCCCATCCTGAGCACAGCACAGCCTGGTGTAGCCTCCCAGCCCCAGCCCCCAGTGACAGCTGCCCCACCCTGTGCAGATCCCAGGCACACTCCTCCCATGCCCTGGGTAGGGGGAGGGGAAGGCTGTGCAGGTGCATTCCCGGTTTGAGGCTGGGCTGTGCTGTGCTCATGGCGGTTGGCAGCAGCACTGGGAAGCAGGGGCAGGGGGGTCTACAACCCCTGTGTAGCCCCACTCCCAGCTCCACTGCTGCCATGGGCTGGGTTCTTCCCAGCGGGTCAGCCCCAACCCCTTCTGGGAAAAGCCTGGCCCCAGCCCGCAGCTCCAGCCTGTCCTACCCTGCCCCATGTGCAGATCTAGGGGCACGCACCCCTTGTGCCCACCTGGAGTGTGTGCCCCCTGCCCCGTGCCTCCCCGGATGAGCCACCCACAGCTCCGTCTTGCCTTGGCTGCAGGGTCTGCTCCTGCTCAAGCCCCACTCTCTCCCTCAGTGCTGCTGTAGCCGCCTGTGCTGCCCTGTGTTTGCGGGGGGCACGTGTGGTAGAGGTAGCTGCCATTGTGGGGTGGGCTTTGCACCTCAAGCCCTGCTGCAGCTGGGCTGGGAGTTGCGGATACCACGTGCATCCTGCCACTGGGCTGAGCCACACCCACATGTGGCCAGCTGCAGCAGGGCTCAAGGAGCAATGGCAGCTGCTTCTGCCTTGCACAGAGATCAGGGGGCATGTGCCTCTGCCGGGGTGTGCCCAGTGGTAGGAGCCCCCCCCTGCCCCTGGATAACCTTTCAGGCTCTAATCCTCCCACTACCTAGCCAGGCTGGGGTCCCACTTACCTTCTCCTGCTCCTGGCTGGGCTGCACCTTCCCTCCCTCACCACAGGGGCCTCAATCTGGCACCCCCTCCTTCCCCCCCATACTGACATGCTGGGCTGGGGGGTGGGACACACATGCACACATGAGCCCAACCCCCCCCCCCCCCCCCCCAGCCCAGGATCAACTAAAAGAGGCTCCCCAATTGACTGGTCAATTGGGACCACTGCTTTAATCCTTTTTGTTGCTCTCGACTGGACTCTTTCTAATCTGTCCAAATCTTCTTGAAGTGTTGTGCCCAAAATTGGGCACCATATTCCAGGAGAAGCCTCACCAGTACAAAGTGCAGTGAAATAATCACTTTCTTTGATTCATGAGGTACTTCTGTTAAAACAACGTAGTATGCTGTTGGCTTTTTTGGCAACAAGAACACACTGTTGGCATATATTCAGTTAATTCCACTCTAACCCCTAGGACCTTCTCTGCAGTACTGCATCCTAGCCAGTCATTCCCCAGTCTGTAATTTTTTCATGCAATTATTCCGTCCCAAGTGCAGGACTTCACACTTGTCCTTGATGATTTTCACAATTTGAATGATTGCTAAACATAATAAAAACTTCCAAACAATGGTGCTGATTTGGATTAGATTTACAATCAATTAGCAACTGGCAGAGGCCATCAACTTATTTCATATTCATATTTGTTAACAGATAGCAATTATATGGTAATTATTTCTTTAAGTCCTTCTAGATACCCCTAGAACTCTAGTGAAAGACATTATAGCCTGCTTTCCAGTAATAGATGATTGAACTGAGACCCAACTTCTTTTGTTTTGGATATTATTGTTTTTCCTTTTTAGCCTTTTTTTCTAAAATCCCTAATCATGAATTTTTTCTCTTCATATTTATATTGTTCTGATCTGTTCTGCATTACCAGCATCTTATACCCCCTTATTCCTACTAGGGACCACCAGCTGGTCTAGGGGCCTTGTTACACATTGCACTTTGAGATGCTCAAATGTTGATCAGCTTTAATGCTAGCTCAAGTTTGAAGCAGTCACACCTTAAACCTTCTTGTTTTAATTTGCATGCATTCATTCTGGGTAACTGCTACATAATTAGTCCATACATTTTTACTAAATTTTTGGGAACAGTATTGCAGCCAGTGAGATTCTTTTGTGGGTCTACAGTTCCAGGTCTCCATATTTCAGCAATGATGTTTCCTTTAGTGCCTTCTATTTTGTCCAGAAAAGAATAGCTTCAGTTGGAATCATGGCCATGTTTGATATCAACTGGAAAAGTGAAGGGAGAAAAAAATATTGGTTTGAGCCAGTTTTGAATCACAAGAGAGATCTGATAATATTCATCAGGTATCGTTTTGTTTTCACTTAGCAAAAGCAGCATCAGAATTATCAAGATCTGTGCATTGTCCCAACAAAAGTGAATGAGCACATGATTGCATATTGCTTTAATCTATGTCCAGTTGTATATGAGTTAGTTCCATTGAATTTAATGGGATTAGTCACATGGGAAAGGTTGAAAAGATTCTTCAAGTTTGGTACCAGATGCTTAACTTTATGAATGTTGAACAGTCTGAAATAATGGGGACTGCTTAAAATTGGGTAGTGTAGCAGCTAATCAAGTCTTTGTAGGATCAAGGTATAGATTACAAGCTCCCTGAGGTAAGGGCCATATTTTCTGTGAAGGTGCCCAGCAAGTTTCAATAGTACACAATTAAATGCATTTAAAGCTCCAAATTTTTGTAAAGCAAGTATTCCATGATAAGCACTTTGTACAGCATGAATCACACCACTCTTCCATTTTCTAAAATAAATTTTAATTTATGTTTAGATTCTGTTTAATAACATTGTTTGAAGAAAAATGTTACTTAGGGCATGCATTTACCATCTATGCATGCTGTCCATAACGACCCAATAGACCAGAACATCTTCAGAGGAGCTGTCACAATTTATCAAGTCAATGATGTGTGAAATATAAATTCTCTCTGGAAGTTGTTATGGACCATTAAGTAAATAATAATACCTGTTTTATAAACTCTATATTAATTTTATATTTATTAGAGAAGGTCAAACTGATATGATAAAATAAGAACCAGTTTGAACCTCTGACAGGAACTTAAACTCTTCTGGTTGTTGAAAAAAAGTAGTTACATTTTTCTCACACATCTTTTTTGCTTTTGAGACTTCCTGGCCAAAAAATAGAAAATTAAATCTGGCAGTTTATTGCCATAGTATATTTACAGCAAAGACAAGCTTAGACAAGTTGAAATAGACTTTAGCTGAGCATCCCAAAAAGAGTGACCAAAATGATACAAAACTCCAACAACTTTGGTTGCTCCAGAATCAAGTTGATGCAAATAGTGGAATGACTTTCCCTCCCAGCAGTGGGAGATTCCCATGTTATAAAACCCCACCATTGAAAGAAGTAGTGCACTGCACATGGCAGCAGCATGTGCTAGCAGAAACTGGAGCCTGAGTGGCCAGAGCCATGCTTTGGCTGCCAGCCAGGCTCCAAGCTGCTGGATCACCACCGCTGCTGCCCCAGGAGGGCCCCAGGACCTCAGGTAACTCTGCTGGGGCCAGCACTAGCTCTGATCCCAGCCTCCCTTACCCTACCTGGGACAATTTGCCCCACACCAGCCCTATGTGGAGGGTGTGAACAGTGGCAAAAAGCAGAGACACTAATTTGTGCCACTGCTATTTTTGCTGTAGCAACTGCACACCCCTGTGTTTGGAGACGCACCCATAGAGCCTGTAATGATTTCATGTATTTTAATTTCAAGGCAAATAATTCATCTTATCTTTCCATCTCAGGGTTTCATTTTCCCTTTTTAAAATCTTTTTTCTCAGGTGTAAGAGTTCTATTTGATATATTTTTTCCTGAAGCGACCCTAGGAAAAATGGTACCTATATGCCACTGAATTTCAATGGATTTGGGCACCAATGTCTTTTGAAAGTCCCTACTTAAAAAACAACCATACTTTCTCACATAACTCGTGCCCCTGAATAAGACACGTACCTTGTTTCTAAATGGCTGAATGAAGAAAAAAGATTTTGTTTCCCTTGAAAATACTGATAAGTACTGTATTTTTCAGGAAAAATATAGCTGCAATGTAGAGGAGCCATAACATTGTGGCTGCTTGGTTAACCCTCTAACAGCTGGATGCTGCAGGTGCTGCTGACTAAGTCAAACTGCCCAACCCTTCTTCTCTACTTGAGCTGAGCTGGCAGCACCTCCCAGGTCATTTGAAGGCCTAAGTCTAGTCAGCTGCACCTGCAGAGTCAGCTGAGGGCTCACCCAGCTGATTCAGTAAGAGCCTCTGCTCTGGCACCCCAGGTCCATTAATAAAAATGCAGCAGAGCTGAGCCCTAGATGTCAGGGGCACATAAGTAATGCAGTGAGCATGGCACTTTGGTTGTCCACAGCCAAAAACTATGGAGACCCAGGTGCTCATATACAGGCTTACAGCTCATGTGCTGCCCGTTACCATATTTCCTTGTTTAAATCATGCACCCCAGCAGCTGTTTGTTGGGGGTGGGGGGCAGGAAAGGTGCATGTCAGATGCACAAAAATACAATAATAAAAAAGGAAGCATGATGTAATGTTGCAGGAACATGACTGAGAGGCCACATAGCAATTCATGGCTGTGTTATGGGTTTTATCAAGTTGCCTTGAGCAAATTCCTATATCTCAGAGTCCTTGACTATAATGTGGGCCTAATAGCTTCCTCAGAATTTTAATGTTATAGATGTACCTTTTTTCAGAACTGCCCATTGAGGCACTATGAAAACATCAAGTGATTTAATAATCTTTTATGATGGGTCATAATTACTGGCAGTCCAAAGAATATACCACGAATTATAGAGCAGGTTCTTAGCTGACATAAGTTGGTTTAGCTCTGCTTAAGTCAATGTATCTCTAACAAATTACACCAAAGGAGGTTCTGTCTCTATATATATTTTAAAATATTAATGACCTAAAATTTGATTGTGGCTGGCCCATATTCACATTTGCAGAGGTGTGGCAGATATCAAAGCCAGCCTGGCTGTATTTCTTACACGGGCTAATGCTAGCTTGTAAATATTGTGCCTCCCAGTAATCACTAATGGCTATTCAATGATTTTATCTATCTAGTTATTTTACTAATAGCTATCCAATGATTGGTACACTAGTGTATCAGATATTGTATTCTGAAGAGTCAAGTGCTTTACATAGCAGAGGGAAGTGTCTCTTTGTGTGTTTTGAAATGGAAGATCTATTCTGGGAGTAGAAGTGCACAGTTTACCATTTTCAGGCTCACCTCCTAGATAGAGCCAGGTTGAGAAACAGCTCCATTTTTGTACTGTATAAACATTTTGTCATATAGCTAATTCCTTTTTGTAGTCTTTTCATGAGTATATTGGATGGCACACCAGTTTGAAAATAAATCATCACTCCCATCCACAATGGATAATTATCAGCATGTAGCTTGGATTGCATTTAGAACATGAATGATTGCAGCCAAAACTGTATCGCATGACTCATCAGTTGATAATAAGATTTCCTCTCATACAGTACCAAAGTCATGTCATCATAATCTATAATGATAAAGAAAAAAATTACAAATTTTTTTTTAGTTTCTGAGAAAACAGGAGCCACAGGTTTTCTAATATGTTTACAATAAGGGTTTTTTTTTACATTGACTTGCATTCTTTCACAAATTTAATTTAAATATATGTCCTCCTATTGCCCTTAATTGATTTCCTAATATCAGTTTATTGTGTCTCTCTCTATCTTGCAAGTAAATAAAGTAAACTGGTAATTAAAAAGAGAAACATTCATTTTTTTTAACAGAGCAGGGCAGCTCCATACCCTGGGCAGCAGTCATGGCCAGCGGCTGGTGCAACAACAACTATGTATGTGCCATCTTCTCTCCAAAACAGGAGCCCAGGGCTGCTATCCCAGTTACCCCACCTATCAGCTACTTTACTGTTTATTAATACTTATCTTTTGGGTGCTGAGGGGTTTGTTTGTTTTTAAATGATGTCTTAAGATAGGATGACTAGAAAATTGGAGTTTAACCAAAATGCAGAAGTGATGCTAAGTATTTTACTAAGTGAATCAGAGGAATAATTTCTGTAGTCACTGAGTTTAAAGCTTGGCAAACAGGGGTGTCGAAATGGGCCCAATTCAATTTGGATTCAAATTTGACCTGAATCAGGGACATTGATTTGATTTGTTGATTTGGATCACTGTCCCCAATTCAAGTCAGCCAAATCTGAATCTGAAGATTTGATGCTGATTCAGACAATCAGTGATTTGGCCATAGACGCAGCTTTATATGTTTTTTCTACATAGCTCAAGGTACCAGGTGCAGCTCGTGAATGCTGTGATAGTGGGGCAGATGGAGCATCCTACAGGAGCATGGGGAGGCCCCCGACATGCTCGGCAGCAAACCTGGAAGTGGATTGGAAGTACTTCTGGTCCACTTTCAGGTCCACCAGGGAGTGTGCAGTGGGTTCCCGCTATGCCCCCCTGGCTCAGCCATCAGCCTCAGGGGGAACCCCAGGTGCCAGACCCAGGAGGCACCAGTCATTGAGTCAGGGAGCACCGGGGTGGGGTCCAGTGCACTCCCCGAAGGACCCAGATGTGTACCAGAAGTGCTTCTGGTCCACTTCCAGGTCTGCTGCCAAATGCACTGGGGAGGCCCCCACGCTCCTGTGGGACACTCCATCCACCCCACCATTGCAGCATTCGCAAGCCTCCTGGTACCCTGAGGTATGTAGAAAAAACATTTAAAGCTGTGTCTATGTCCAAATCATCAAATCTCTCCAAATCCATTCAGAGAGTACTGATTTGATTCAGAGAGATTAAGGGGTCTTCTGATTTGATTCGGTTTCGGTGATTCGGCCACTGAATTGGGCCCAATCTCCTCCAAATTGAATCAGGGACCGAAGCTTCACACATCTCTATCGGCAAATATTAGAGCTAGGCCCAAGCAACAGACCCCGTATGTAGATTTTGAATATCCTAAAGTTCCTGTGGGATGGGGGGTGGAGGGGGAGATATGGTCATGTTTTATTTGTTTTGTTTTGTTTTTACTTTGTTTCAATGGAACTAGGATAGGCCATCAGGGCCATGATCCTAGAAATATTTTAAGCATGTGCTCAGTTTTACTACTGTGACCAATGCCCTTTGTTTCATTAACACCATAAACCTTTTGGGATGTTTGAAATTCAGACCTAGATCTGGATCCAAATTATGCAAATGAATCCATCAATATTACATATACATATATGGCTTTATATAATATATAAATGTATATTGAATAATATATTGCTACATTGGTGTTTTGTGTGATGAAGAAAACTAAAACAATTAAAAGCAAACAGGTAAATATTTAAGAACATGTTGATTTTATATTAGCTCCATGATAGAAATAATAGGTGAATAAATTATATACATCTTAGTACAAAGCAAAATGACCCAGGAAATCCCTCCTACTCTCCCATTCCTATTAAATATGTATTTCACCTCTGTACAACAAACATCACTTGAATGCATTGAGTGATTTCAATGGGGCTACTTACTATAGTTAAGCAAATGCATGAGTGTCTGCAATATAAGGGCATTTGTGTGTGACCATGTTACTTTCTGTTAGTGGTTACTGATTAGAAAAGACATAAAGTATTTTTCTCTAGCTGAAAGTCTAGCAAAAATCTTCCCAGAGTTCAATCAGTGCGGGCATGGGGTTTTGAAGATGTGGAACTAGTAGGAAAAACTATTTTCATAACTAACCTTCTAGTATAATCCCAACACAAAATCCATATGAAACAAATTTAAATGATGTATGTACACATTAATAATACTTTAATCAACCTCAAATGCAAATCCATGTGCATAATTTTACCATACATCAATAATATTATGCCCTTTTTCTACTAAACAACACCTTCTCTAGGAAAACAAATTAAAATAGTCAGTTGATAAGTTAAATAGCTGAAATTTCTCACCTAACAGTAACTCTTAACAGATTACATTTAGATACTGAAATGTAGATAGCTAATATATTTGGAAAATCCTGAGGTCAGAGTATAGGTTGTTGTGTAATGATGAAATATGCATTTCTTTGCCTGTAATGTGAATAACATATGCATAATTTAAGTTCATAATTTGGGCCATGTAAAATTTGTGATGTCCTTAACTATTTGCTTTTTTGGTTTTAAGTGCTCCGGCTATGGAAATGACATAATAGGGAATCCACAATCATCATTTAACAACCTTTCTGAATTGTTTTGGAATTTAGGAGTCATTCTGCAAAATTTGGAACCAGATTCAGGTGGTACATACCCTAAATGTTTTGGGGGAAGGATTGGGGCAGTCAAATCTGGACATGTGGTTAGGATCTGGTGATGTACGTTTTCCAAGAGAGGGCCTTATGCTTCCATAAGTGAAAGGCAAAATTCTGCTTTTATAACCTAACTCCTTCCTAGACCCAGTGCCTACTAAGGAGGGACAAGTTTTATTTATTTTTATTGGGCTTCCTCCTGCTTGCTTTATGGTTGCAGAACTGCTACAAGTGCCTTTTTTTTCTATCAGTTAGTCAAGGGCAAAAAGAATTCTTTATCCCTGGCCTGTGTCTGATAGGGTGTTGCCTGAAGCTGATAACCATAGAAAATTGAGCCTCGTTACATGTTACACTGTGAGCCACACACAAGTTGATCAGGGTTAATACTAGCTCAACTTTGGAGTAGTCATACATTCAGGCCAACAGGGGCATGGAAGACTGAAGAGTAAGAATCTTCCCCTGCCAACGATTTCAAGCTTTCCTCCTGCCCCCCAAGCCCCTGGGGCTCTTCCCCTGCCTCTTGGGGTTCCCCCGGCCCTTTCTCATCCCTGGGGCTCCCCCCACACTCCTCCCCGGCTTACCTGTGGCTTCCCTCCTTGTCTGTCTCAGGGGAACAGGAAGGGAAGAGTTAACTTGTCTGCCTGATGCCCACTTCTGCCACTGCCAGGCTGCTGCTCTTCTCCAGGCTGAGCCCACCCAGACAGCAACACTGGCCATGGCCAGGCAACCAGGTTAACCCTTCCTTGTCTGCTCCTCTGGGACACAGCATAGACAGTCATAAGTAAGCAGGGGAAAGCAGTGAGTGGGGATCTTGGGTGCTGGGTAGGGCAAGTATAGGGGTAATGGGCCTGATCTGGACCAGTGGGGGAGTGGGGTGGGTGGGGTGTTTACACTAAGAAGTAGCCTAGAGAGGTTACATCTTAGTGTAATACAAGGGTAACTCGGATCAAAGATGAGGTCTGTCTAACCTGCTCTCCCATAAGACAGTGATTTGGAGGCGAATTCAGACATGTAACATAAGCTCTGCCTCTTCTTTCCGTCTGATAGCTAATCAATTATAACACTTTTCTTTTTTACCCTCTCCCAAATGAAAAGCTATGATTTAAAGTGCACAGGGAATTGAACAGACATGAACCCAATGTCTGTACATGCAAACATGAGGGAAAGAAGCTCAGTCCCTCTTTTCCCCTTTGTGAATCAGGAGGGAGACAGTTATAACATCCTTTACCAGATTTTTTTTTTTTTTAAGGGGGGGGGCATTAGGATGTGCTAGTCTGGGAAGCGAAGGCTATAGTGTGGTAAGGCTGTGGGAGGAGACAAGGTGTCTTTAAATCTGGTTCTTCTCCCAGTTTGGACAAATTAGTTAAGAAACCTATTGCCCACAGTTTACAGAGAAGAGTGTTTCAGGAAAATAAGGAAATATGTCCAAGGTCCCTCGCAGGCCAGGGACAGGTGTTTCTAGTTCTCCTAAGTCTTAAATCCCTGGAACTTGGACTAAATATGCTGACAGTGAGACCTCCTGTTTTATTTTTGACAGTGTTTTCTTTACCACATATGGTTTGGAACCGAAAACAATTGGATTACTTGTAAATCATAGAAAGTAAATAGATGGATTTATGCAAACCCTGAAAAATGTATGGGCTAGTTTGTAAAGCTTTATCACTTGCTATGTTGCTATTTAAAGTTACTCACAAGGGTGCCATAGGGAGAACTTGACAGGGAGAAATTTGAAGTTCCTAGGAGTTAATGCAGTCATTAAGTCAGTGCAAGATACAAGCTTAAAACTACTCTATCATTGAAAACGTTCCTTATTAGCCAGCCTTTGACAGGCTGAATTCTTCAGTGTGCACCACACTTATATTTGCTTCTTGTTTTTTATGGGTTTTTGGGGGTTTGTTTTGTGTGTGTGTTGGCAGGGGAGGTGGTTGTTTTGTTTTACTTCTGGCTCCATATTCACACTGACAGATATTGCTAAAACTGTGAATAGAGAGTGAATCTCGTTGTTAGTGGTAAGCCCTGCCACTCTGCATCTGTTTTATTTAGAGGATCTAGTCATTTTCCTTTTCTATGGTTGTGCCAGTCCTGTATTTCACATAACAGTTCAATCCTAAGGCCCAAATGCCTTTGCAATAAATAAAATCCATTGATTTTAAAAAGTTTCCTATGCCTTTGTCCCACGCAAGTCAAGAGTAGGTGTCTGGCTGATTCAGTCTCCTGTCACCAGAATAAGTAAACCTGATTTTCTTTAGTTTAAGTGCCATAGTTTCTGTGGAGACCAAGCAGTATTTCACATTTAGGCATGGATGATCATAGACCAGCAGCTGTAAAATAATGTTTAGTAGTGGCCAGCAGTATCTGCCCTGTTAAGAGAGAGACTATCACCATATTATCCTCATATTATTCCTCACATTTACTATCTTGACTAACACACAATGATGGTAAAGCTTGCCTATATCATATTAGACTTTCAGCTATACCTATACAGCATGGCTTTTACATTTCTTGTCAATGTGTTTGCCATATGTGATGTATATGGAAACAATCAAGTCAACATCAGGTAGGTGATTTTAAAGAAATTATTGTGGTGAATTCATTCCTCAACCACTGAAGCAGTAAATCTAATGTGCTGATGGGAATCAGATGTAGCAGATGGTGTTCCTTCTCCATCAGGAAGTCCATTCTGTAACCATTTGTAATAACCCCTCAAAAAGTTAGGATGCAGAACTGAAACCATCATACCTCTGCTTCGGGGACTTATTCATGATCCATCTCCCACTAAATGAAATGGGGGTTTTCAACTGACTTCAGCAAGAGCTGATCTATACCCTAATTGAGAGAAGCCTTACAAAAGGGTCTGGAAAATCAAAGTTCTCCATGATTCTATCATTGTCATTACATATAATCACATGTGCCTTCTTATAAAATGTTTCCTGAGTCCTATAACCCCTACATCATGAATTTGGAGCATGCCTACAGGCACCACAGTAGCGTTTTCGATTTGAGGAGGGCACCATAATCTGGCAAAGGAAAGAGAAAGCCAGGATTATTTTGGTTAACTAAAACTAAAATCTCCCCACTACAATCTGTTGTCATGCTACTAATTATTATCTGCATTTGGTAGGAACCAAAAGCCCCAACAAATATAAGGGCCTCATTGTGTTAGATGCTACACTGAAGAATGTAGTCCCTGCTCTGAAAAGATTACAGAAACAAGATAGACAAAGGATGATATCTCCAGTTGACAGATGGGGACCTGGAAAAGAGATATGTGAGGTGTCCAAGCTTATGCAGAATGCCTATGAATGAAAAAAAGTGAGAAGCCAAGTCTCCTAGGGTGCCTGTACACAAGCATGGAGGCTACTGTAATGTTCTATAACTCCAGCGCCTTGGAGCAGACTCAATCAAGTCTGCTGGAACATGGTAATTACCACGTTTCAGCAGTCTCCTTCATCTCACATATCAGTGTCCCCTCCCCAAGCTTAAAAATGGTGGTGGGAGTACTTGCATTAAAGCTTGAACTTTAGTTCTTGGAGCTGCTCTAATAAAGCACTACCTCCCCCACCCTCAGAGCATGTGCAAAACTGTCCCTAATTCCTAGACCAGTGCCTTGCCAATAAAAAACATACTTCCATTCTTTTATTTTTGCAATAACTTGTAATGCATGTAATCTCTCAGTGAGGACATAGACAGAAGTGATATTTTTTGAGCAATCTGCCCCTGACATTGCTGTACAGCTGTGACTTACCACATGTGCACCACGCTTTTAAAATGGCCGATTGTGAGAAAAGTTAACCTTGGTTAAATCTGGTATTCTATTAAGGCACTAACAATGGAGCACTTTAGGGAACTTGTGTTCCCTCCAGGGCCATTTTTTTACTACCAGCCCAGCCCTGACCCCCGGGCTGTCAGGGGGAAGGAGAGCTGCTGGATGGCCAGAGCTGGAGGGGAAGGTGCGGGGAACAGGAACAGGGCCCCCTCATTTCTCAGCTCCCCCCCCAGTTGCTCTGGATGGGGTATTGGGGGGAGCTGGGTAAGACCCCCAAGGTGAGGGGGCTCCATTGCCCCCCCTCCCCCTCAGCTTGGGCCATTCAGCAGCTGGGAACTCCCTTGCTGACAGCCCCAGAGCTGAGGGGGGTGGGGAGGGGCACGGTTCAGTAGCCTCCTGGGTGGTTGCTGGAGCACCCTGCTGGCCTGAGTTGGTGCAGGCCAGTCCCCTCTTCCCCCCCACACCCAAAAAGCAAATGTCTGTCAGGGTTGGGGGGGGTGCTCTAATTCATGGCACTTTATGTAAAGCACCATAAGTTATAGTGAGGCCTTAATATCTGTCTGCACCCAAAGTTTTATTCTTACCCTTGTGTAGTAATGTCAGCTTCTTTTTGAAGTAGAGCAGGAAGGTGATATTTTAAACACATTAGATTCAATGTGTATATTTCTCACTAAAAACCTCCTTTGCAATCTAATATATTCAGAAGAATTATAGTATTTTGTACTCTTACATATTGCTATTAGGAGTAAGTATTTCACCAACAGGCTGATCAGCTGCTGTAGTATTCATGGTATCTGATCAGACAGAGCCCTGCTCTGATGCCTATTGCTGGGAACAACCTCTGTTACTATTTTAGACTTCACCTGTCACCTGTATGCTCTTTGGCCAAATGTATAATGTAATACCAAGGCTGTGTTTCCAAACAAGAGCTGCTTAGTTTCTTTTTCTCTGTTGGAAGAATTTTGAAAATTAATGTTGCCAATTTAACCAGTAAGTTTCCCAAAGAATGGATAGGGTGAGACTAAAGCCATTGCCTTGTTCCAATCACCTCTTGTTATATCAGTGATTAATAGTAAAGTGCTAGCTGTGGTTTTAAATGTACTGCTAGACTTACCAGTATGATGCAGCTTCTGAAATTCCTTCTTTCTGGAGGCAAGGATTTCTTTATGGAGAGCAGTGGCAAATCAAGCCCTGGTAAACGAGAAAAAAACCTCTCTTGTTGCCCCCATGTACTTTCAGAGGTTCCCCTGTATCCTTGGAAGCAAATAGTCTGGTTAGTTAAACAGAGGCACAACATGCTAATGAACAGAAGTGACAAATTATGTATAATGTATTATTCAATGTATGCAACTAGATGCACATTCTTCTTTTAAAAATTTAATTCAAGCTGTGTTGTTTAATTATGTAACTAGATGCACATTCTTCCTTTTAAAATTAATTCCAGAAGGGAAAGTAGAGCCTCAAGATTAAACTCCAGCACCAAATACCAATGTAGAGATAATCTACAATGTACACAAGGGAGAGTGAGTTTCAAGGAGCAATCCTAGTATAAAAGACGATGATAAAAAGGTGGGTGGGTCTGTGGGTGGATGGGTAATTGCCTTTAACTGTAAAATTAACTACTTGAACTGATTTAGAAATGAACTTGTCCCTGTGTTCATTGGCTTACACCCTATGGATTTCTCTGTTCACAATGACATCCAATTTCAAAGCAGCTGCTGCAAAATCTGCAAGCAAGCAGCAGAGAGCAGTACAGAGTTGTTGGTTTGTGAAGGAAATGGCTATCTCAAGGACAAGTGTTGGCCCACAGGAGAAACAGCAGAGATCCTAAATAGCATGCTATTACTTGTTGCTTCTCCTAGTTACTTACAGGCCTGTGTCCCCCCCCCCCCCCCACGGATTTGAGAACAGTGTGTTTAGATAAACAACAGAGAACTGAGACAATGGTGCGTCTTGGCAGTTGTCTCTTTGCATTTTTACGATACTTCCTTGAGTTGTGGAATAGTGTTCTGCTTTCAGGTGGCTGCTGTAGTCAGAGGGGAAGGGAATAGCAAAACATCTAAAAAAGGAAATATATATTTTTAATGAAAAAGTTTAAATTATCACATACCAAGTCGTATTCTCTTGTGATCAACAGTTACTGTTAACTAACATAACTTCTGTAAGATGAACGTGTTTTGTAGCTTTTTAACAAGAGTTTTGGTTTTCCTTAATGAAGTAAACTTCTCAGGGTGGGAGGAGGGAACAGAGGATGGATTATATTCTCTAAATGGCACTGAAATGCTGTTGAGCATTTGGCATCACTGAATGGATCATGTAGATATATATATATAAATAGAGTTTGGGTTGGGCTGCTTTCTATAAGTCATATCACTTTTGATATAGTTTTCTTTCCCATGTTCCCTGGCCAGTTCATCACTATGTTGCTCCATGTGTATTATAATGGATGTTAAAAATTATCCATAGCTTAGTACAGTTCTGCACACTTGGCGGTGTAGCACAAATGCTGAACTAATGAAGTAAGGAGATTGTTGAGACACGGTGAAGAAGCTTGCATTCGACCTGTCTGCACTGAATTTGCTCTGTAGATAAATTGTCCCTGTAAGGAATTATTTTACGTGTCCCCTTCAACACCTGCTCCCTTGTCATTGGTGATTTTCTTCCAGTACACCAAATATATATCTTGGGTTTAAGCACACAGATTCCTAGCAGTTATGCTGGGTTTATCATGATGATTACTGCAAATTCCACAGGTCACACATTGCTTTATTGAAAATTTTCCTGCTCCCAAGTCACATTCGGGGTTAAATTACTTCCCCATAGAGTAGGCAATTGGAAATCTCTGCCCTACTAGAGTTGCTCTACATTTTCTCTACTGACTTCTTTGTAGCTTTCTGTTGCACAGAGCAGTATGCTCATGATTCCAAGTATGGGCTTTCTTATAACCCAACTATAGTTTGTCTGAAAAGCTAAGAGGATAGTAACTCTTCTTTATGAGTTCTCCAGGACATGATATAAGCATCTCAGGTCTTTATAAGTAGGGTCTTCATTTTATATATGTATTTATATTGTAACAGGACCAGGATCCAGCTATGTAATTTACAAGCATAGAGGGGAAACACAATTCCCAATTTACAATTGCTTTTTACATTTGGTACCTATTTTCCTTCATTCTTATGCAACGAAGACCTACATTTCTTTATGTGACATGAATCCAGAGCAGGCCTGGGTAATGACATAATTTATGTTTCAATAACTAAAAACAAAGCATTCAGTCTTCCTGATTTTGGAGGAAGGTATGAAAGCAGGAATAATCAACAGAGGCATATTTGCTTGTGTTTGCAAGCAGTCTGAAATAATACTTATTACATTGATCTTCCCTTTTCTTCTCCATAAAGTGTTAACTGTAAGACCTACTATCATGGACCTCCCCAGGATCTTGATGGAAGCTGATTCTGTGTAAAGCAGGAAAAGAAGTGGGATGAGCCCTAGTCCACTTCTCCAAGCAGATACTTATTGCCATAGTTGGGATGTGTCCCCGACCTATGTCCCATTGTGGCTGTCAAGTGCTGTCTTGATGCAGATCACTAAGTAGGATAAAACATCATCACTCAGAAGCATAATCTTCTAACATACCTTCAGCTTGCTTTGTGCTCATATCCTCTTGGGCACGTCTGTGCTGCAGATCATTATGCCTAAATCTGACAATCATAATCTTCAGTATGAAACAAAACAAGATAACTTCTTTCATCCAGCCAAGGCTCAATACCTTCAAAATGAGTTGTATGCACTTAGCCAGAGTTTGTATTTAAACTAATACCACGTCCTGCTTTATTCAATTTATGAGAGATTAACATATATTTCTCAAGATCCACAGACCAGAGCAACAGCCTCCAGCTCATTAAATGAACCATTGATAGCTTATGAGCCCCGCATTTATAAGTTATAGTTTTACATTGTACATGTATGCAGGAAGATGAGATACAAAAAAAAAAAAAGCTTCTTGTAATGCTGCACCTATTTAAGTTTGTAAAAATCAATAAGGCTTTACTCAGACATAGTGTATATAATCTCTATTGTGCTTCTGTAACCAGTAAGCGATCATGCTGCCCAGGTAGTTTAGGCATTTTGAAAACTACCAGCTTCCAAAGAAACAATGGGATATAGTTGTATGTGTGTGTATATATGTGTGTATATGTGTGTGTGTGCGTGTGTGTGTGTATGTATGTGTATATATATATATATATATATATATATATATATATATATATATATATATATATATATATATATATATATATATAGTTGAATCTTTCTGGGTATTTTTCTGTAACTCAAGGGTAATATGTTGAATGGGATGCCTGTGGCTGAATATAACAAGAGGAATGTTATTGAGTCAAATAAAACCTAAACCTTAATAAAAGATTAGCCTAACCCACCTCCTTCTCTCCCCTTCCTCTCCTAAAGTTACAGGTATGGAAGTATATGAAGAGCATGCCTGTGTTGTATTCTGAAAAAGATGCTGGTTGGGATGGAATACAGAAGCACAAAAGCACCTGCTAGGGAAGATGAATAGAACTGTATTGCACTGACATGGGAACAGCTGAGTACAGTTAACTTTTCCTTGTAATTCTTTCAATTCCTTGGGCAGGGTTCTCTGTGCTATGAATTTCTTTTGACTCTTGCCTGGTCTTCTCTGGTTGAGACTGAAAAGAAACATCTGTGTGTAAACCGTCCCATCTGAGTGTTTGTCTAATAGGCACTTAAATACTTCCAAAGATGGAAACTCTACAACCTCTGTAGGGAATCTATTTAACTACTCTCAGAGTTAGAATTCTTCCTAAAATCTAATATACATCTCCGTTGTTGCAATTTAAGCCCATTCCTTCTTGTCTTTTCCCCTGTGGACTCAGCAAATATTTATCACCATCTTCTTTCTCAACCTTCTTCATACTGAACCTTTTTTGTATTTAAATACTATGAAATCCCTCCTCCGTATTCTTTTCTCAGACTAAGTGTAATCCTTCCTATGCCTCTGAATACTATTGCTCTCTAAGTGGTACTTTGGGACTTAGCTATAGCCATCTATATATTTTGGACAGCTTATATAGGTAATGGAGAATACAGCAAGCAAAGCTCTTCAAGGTTCATTTCTTCTCTTTGAGTAGAAGCTGTGGTCAAGGAGCTATCAGCTGAAGACAGCATACTTGCAGATTGTTACAGCAGATTTTCCACTGCCAGTTACTGACTACTATTCTAGAACTGTCTTGGGCAGGAACAATACATAACTAATGAATTTCAGGATGATAAAGGCAAAAAAAATCCCTTTTTGAGAGTGAGTAAACACAGAAGCCTATTGCTCAGATCCAGAGATTCCTCAGTTCTTTATCTTCCTTCCTTTCTCTTAAAAAAACAGGGAACCTGTTTTTAAACCTTGACCTCTGCTGTATTGCACTGGCTCATCCTCAAGAGGGTTAACTGCACATCTATTGGAGAGGAGAAGCAGCAACCCAGCTAGGAGGAACTGAGTGGAGGGAGAGGGGAAATCAACAACAAAAAATCTTTGTAGGCCGCAATGGTGTTTACATTATTCTCTCTTCAC
Organism: Alligator sinensis; assembly: GCF_000455745.1. Classification (NCBI taxonomy): domain Eukaryota; kingdom Metazoa; phylum Chordata; order Crocodylia; family Alligatoridae; genus Alligator; species Alligator sinensis. Next base: position 309,147 of record NW_005842857.1, on the reverse strand, counting down.
TAGGTGGGCTAGAAGTGGATGGAGATCAGAGAAATCCTGAGGGGAAAAATGGGTGGAAATAGAGGGTATTTTTGAATATGGCACTCTGCTAAAGGCAGATATTTGAGTGAAGGTTCTGTCTGTGTTTAGGGACTGACATTTAAAGGCACTACAGTATCATTGCAATAACTCATCTTAATCAATCACCCGCGGTGCTACTGTGTGTGAGACAATATTAATTAGATTTTATGTGAAGGCAATAGACATACCCATAGAGAAATATATATTGGATATTTGGATTATGTGCATGATTCAAATCCAATCCCACAATGTTATTTATAGTCTCTGTGTCCCCACCCTTGATCAAGAATCATTTTCTGACTTGCTTCAAAATTTTACATATAGCTATAGGCTATTTTGAGTATAAACTATTATTCCCTGTAACAGCTATATATCATTTGAATGTAATGGTTCTATGGCAGGGATAATGATACCTCCATGCAAATTCTTTTGCCTCTTAATACTGAACTATTTACCTGAAAACAGAGTGTACGTTTCTGTAGCTAATCCATCATAATTATCTGTTGAAAGATTTTAGCAGCCACAAAACACTCGATCTAAACCTTTCTGTTGGTGGTTTCCCTCAAGTCATTTATTCCCTTTAATCATTATGTTGTGTACAATGGACTTTTCCACATTTTGGCAATGACACGTTGTGTTATGGTGTGTCACATCAGGTTGCACGCATCAGTCATGTTGCATTTACCTCATGTACATATTGTGTCTGATGTAGCCAGATATGACACATCAGGATACATTTGGTTTGCAGGGGAAGAAGGTGGAGACTTGAAAGTGTATTTAATATTATTAATGCTGTCACTATTTTTTTTCAAGAACATCCCATCACCAAAGTGCCAAGATGCATCTAAACATCAGAAATTGCAAATGCCAAAGTACCGAGCCATAGAAAGCTAAATGTCTTGCAAAGAAGTGTTTTTAAACTTTGAAAAGAGAGGGGGTGAGGGTCTTTATTTTTTTTGGCTGGAATGGCCTGTAACATTGTCGATGCTTTGGACCCAGAAAGTGAATTGAAGATTCTCTTTTTTCATCACTGCTTCACTGCTTTCAAATAGATGCCTCTAGCCACTTTGGCTTAAAGGATGTGTCCAAAATACCATGAGAGCAAACATTCTCTCATTATATTTTCTCTAGGTATGGATCTGAACTCCACTTGGAGAATTTCCATCTCATTTGTGTTTTGTATGTTGTGGGAATCTGCTGTATCTTCCCCTCACCCCATCCTTGTTTTCCCTTGCTGCTTTCCCTTCCCATTCCTTCAGGTTACTGCCATCTGGGTACTTTGCATCATGCTGAGAGCCTGAATAGGAGTCTCTTCAAAGACCATAAATGTCACTCATTAAACTGCTGCAGGGGGCACTGGTGAGTAACATGCAATGTTGCCTTCATTCTTCCTAAAGGCAAACTTTTTGCCTTTATAGTTCTTCTCATCCTTTGTAACTCAGAGAGTGGGCTCTCTGATCAAGTATAGAGTATGCTGAAACAGTTTAGTTTTCTTCTCTTCCCCCAACCCTTCCACCTATATTAAAATATATATGTATAGTTTTCAAAAAATGCATGCAGGAGTAAGGGCAAATACTATACTATAATTAATATATTCCCTAGAAGTGACAGTAAACATTATGGTTGTAACTTCAAGAGCATTCTTGGCAAGAGAAATCATCCGCAGCTGAAAAGATCAGGATCAGCTGCTATTTTTGTCAATACATGCTTGCGTAATCGGAGCAGAATGGTGTGACCTACTCACCTCAGAATTTGCTTTATCAAAATAGGACCTGAGTTATAAAAGCTGAAACAGCAGTAGACACAAAAATAAATGTATTGTTAACACTTGTGTTTGGAGCAATCTGTTACCTTTATGTGACAAATATCAATAAAAATCTTCCCTGTGTTGTGTGACAAAGATGCTTGTCCTTGCTTGCACTCTATACAAGACAGCTTTTGCTTCAGAAGTTATGGTAGGAGCCTGATCCCAAACCCACTGAAGTCACTGGAAAAACTCTCTCTGTCTTCTAACTATGTATCAAGGATGCAGGGGAACATATTTGAAAAGACCAAAGAGTCTGCAGAATCAAAATTTCATGCTGAAAACGGACTTTGGGCCTGATCTACAATTTGTGTAGCTACTTAACTGTTTTGCACATCTGATATTTTAGTGAAATAGCTACACTGATAAAACACCTGCTGCAGGCTTTTTTACCTTTCCTTTGTAGGCTGTGCCCACAACAGGGTGTTGTACCCTTTATCTATACTTCTTTCAAACCAAGACAAGCTAAGTATGTACTACATACTGCATGCAGGTGCCAGCAAAAATCTCTAATGTAGAGGCAATACTGGTATGACTTGTTTTCTTTAAGTGGAAAGGTACCATGTCTGTACAAAGCACAGCTTTGCCAGTATAACTGATGTGTGCTATGAGTCATCTGTCAGTATAGCAAACTAGTATTGCCAGGGTGTATCTACATGAGGCACTTTACTGCGCAGTTGACTAATTGACCGCATGGAAAAGAGCCACCGTCTACATGTGCAAATGCTTACTGTACAGTCAAGTAGTCTACTATGCGGTTAATTTGCTAGCTAGAAATGCAGGTAGCAACTTAACTGTGCTATAGTTATTGTGCAGTAGTGCACGTGTACTTGCCAACTGGGAGCAAATTAGCTCTCAGTCAGCCTCACTACGAGGAGCCCACCCTTGGCCTTGACGCAGGGCCACTGAGCTTGGAGCTTCTCCAGCCCTGGGGCTGGGGTGGTTCTTTGCCTGTCTCAGCCTGTTCTTCAAAATGCTGCAGTGACCCCAGAGGCCTGTGCCACCTGCTGCCTGCTTCTGGCCATTGGGTCCCACAGGAATGCTCCTGGACCAGCTGCAGCAGTCTGTCTGGACCCTGGCGCTGTCCTCCCGCCCGGCCCCACTGCCTGCCTGCTTGTCCCATGCCATGACCCTGCAATGTGCACTGCAGGCATCTGCCAAGGCTCAGCAGATTCAGACTCTCACTCACAGCCCCTGAGGGCCATTGAGGGAGCCACACTGGTGTTATCCCCAACACCACGCACCACTTCCTGGGGGTGTAACTGGCCCCAGGAGGAGACCATAGACCTCATAGCACTGTGGGGTGAGGCTGAGGTCCAGAGCTGGTTCATCCAAAGCAGACACTCTTTGTGTCTGCTTTGGGCCGTATTCAATTTGGATTAGGATTCGGCCCAATTTGGGGGACAGTGATTTGGTTAGTTGATTCGGATCACTGTCTTATTTCCATTTGGCTGAATCTGAAGATTCGATGCTGATTCAGAGAATCAGTGATTTGGCCATAGACACAGCTTTAAATGTTTTTTTTACATACCTAGAGGTACCAGGCGCAGCTTGTTCATGCTGTGATGGTGGGGCAAATGGAGTGTCCCACAGGAGCACAGGGGGGCCCCCTGCGTGCTTGGCGGTGGACCCTCTGGCTCAGTGATTGGCCACAGAGGGACCCCAGGTGCCCCCCTGTGCCAGGAGGCACCAGTCACAGAACCGGGGGGAGGGTGGGAGGTCTCTTGTGCACTCCATGGCAGACCCGGAAGTGTACTAGAAGTGCTTCTGGTCCACTTCCAGGTTCACTGCCGAGTGCACTGGTGGCCACCCCCGCACTCCCGTGGGATGCTTCATCTGCCCCACCATCTTGGCATTCATCAGCTGCCTGGTACCTTGAGGTATGTAGAAAAAACATATAAAGCTGTGTTTGTCCTAATCATTTAATCTCTCCAAATTGATTCGGAGTGTTCCGATTTGATTAGGAGAGATTAAAGGGTCTCCTGATTTGATGTGGATTTGGAGGTTCGGCCGCCGAATCAGGCTGAATCTCTGCTGAATCAAATTAGCAACCAAAGTTTCACACAGCCCTACTGGTCAGTGTGCCAATGCTGCATAAAGTCAAGGCTCTGAAAGTGTAGTGGGTCAGTGTCACTGACCACAACTGCCAGTCAAGGGCAGCCTGCTGGACCATGCCCTTTATGTGGCAACTGAACCACATCCTTGTGCCCTGGAACCCTGGCCGGAGCCTTTTTAAGTATTCCATCACAGGCAGCCTGCCAGAGTCTCTGCTGTGGCCTGGCAGCAGCAACAACCTGTGAGTGTGGGAGGGCCCCTCAGGGCACCAGGAGCCCATCCCACCAGAGTTTTCCCTGCATGCTGTGGGGGGGGAGGTAGGAGGCAGGGAAGCCATTGCCCCCTCAGCTAGGGGGCAGGACAGCCATTTCCCCCTCAGCTAGGTAGGATGATGGTGGCAATGTCATCCTTAGCTGTGGGGATCAGGGATGTGTAGCTTCAGCACAGGTACCCCTCCAGGTGGTGGTGAGCATTGTGGGGAAATGCAGACTTGCCTACCTCACTGTCAAGACTCAGGGTCCTATGCCAGGTTCTCAGGTGTGCTTGGAGCACTGTGGTGATCATCATCAGCAGGGCGTAGTGGGTCAGGCACCCCTCAGTGCCCCAGTCTTGCCCAGAGCCCTCTGTATACACTGGCTTTAGCAGTGGTGGACCCAGGACTGGACCTAGCTGCTGGACCAGCTTGTCACTGGCAGAAGAGTGCCTGGTGGACTGTGCAGGTGGGAGAGGGTTATATGGCAGCTGGACAGGGACCAGGCAGACCAGGCATTCATTGAGGCTCCTGGACCTCAAGGAGAGTCGCATCACTCTCTTTGAGAGGATGGTGGAGGCGCAGAAGTGGCAGGCCACTGTGCTGGGCAGGGCAGTGGAGGCCACAGAAGAGGACCGTTGGGTGCTGAACACCATCCTGGCCCTGGCAGTCACCTTAGTGCTGCCTGCTGCCCTGCCCCCAGCCCAAGACCTGCCTGTCTCCTGGCAGCCACCTGCCACCCAGCCTCTTGCCCCCAGTGGGCTTGGGTTGAGGTGCAGTGGCACCTCCAACAGCCAGGTCTCCCTGCTCCAGCACCCACTCTGGGTCCCGCATCAGCTGCCCCCCCCTCCCCGCCACCTGGGCCCACCCCTACCACTCATAACAGTTCCATGAAGCCTCGGAGCAGGAGCTGTCTGCAGTGGGACCAGCACAGCGTGCATGCTCTGCTGGCACTGGTTGTTGGCTGCAGGAGGGGGAGCCAGTGGCTCTGGCAGAGCAGCAGCCACCCTCACCCCCAGGCCAGGCCCCCACCCGCTTCACCACGGCGTGCTTACTACAGTGCTGGGTGCCTGTCACTGGGGTCTGCCCTTTAGGCACCCCTACCCCACAGCACCCATCCTTGGGTGGGCTCACGGAGCACACTATACATAATCTGCATGGGCAAGAGGGCACTTTATTTGTGGTGAGTGGGGTGGTTGCTGGTGGGGCTCTGGTTTAGGAGGGAGGGGCGACGGAGTCTGTTGTTGGGGAGGGAGGAGGAGGAGGAGTTCTGTGGTTCAGGAGGGAGCTGGGGACAGGGTCTAGTGGTAGGAAAGGATGGGGGAAGGGCGCTGTTGCTCAGGAGGGAGCAGGGAGGGATGGGGTCTATGTTTGTGGAGGGGAATAAAGTGCTTTCCAGAAAATTGTCCACAGTGAGTATGGTGCTGCGGGTGTGTGGTGGGGCTGGGGTCCATGGCTGGCTATCTAGGTGGCCTACAGCAGGGAGTGCAGAAGCAGCTAGTCTACCAGTGCCTCTCACACCTGGTGCCCTGGCTCCTGCTGCCTGGTGTGTGGCTCAACTGGGGCCTCGGAGGGGGGGCTGTTACTGTCATTGCCACTGCAGCTGGTGTTCCCAGTTCTAGGCATCCTCCACCCAGTGTCCATCCTCCACCCCAGCCTTATCGAAGAGCTCCCTTTGGGCCTCACAGATGTTATGCAGCACATAGGCTGCGAAGATGACTCAGGGAATGTTGGTCTCCACGACCTTGAAGCAGGCTGTGAGGGTGTGCCAGCATCCCTTCAGGTGGCTGAAGGTGCACTCCATCAGCACACAGGTCCACCTCAGGCACCTATTGAAATGTGCCTGGTGCAGCTCTAGCTGGTTGGTGTAGGTATAGGGTCGAATGAGCCAGCGGAGGAGTGGATAGGTGAGATCCCCAGTGAGGAGAGGTGGGACTGCCACCTTGCCTAGCTAGATGTCCGGCACCCCTGGCCTGAAGCACTCACTCTGGCAGAGTGCAGTTGTGGAACACATGGACATTGTGGGCACTGCCTGCCCAGCCAGCACTCATGTTGGTGAAGGCTCTGTAGTGGTCAACAACAGCCTGCAGTATGATGGAGTGAAAGCCCCACTGGATGTAGTAGGGACGGTCACTGTGGGGCAGGTAGGTGACAGGGATGTTGCTACTATTCAGGACCATGATTCACTGGGGGAAGCCCAGGGAATGGGACTCCACTGCCACCTCCAGGGGTTCAGCCACTTGGAGCACAGTGTGCCCCAGAGCATCCCGGATGGTGCTGCACACCTCTAGCACAGCCTTCCTAACAGTTGCCTTGCCCACACTGATGAGGTGGCCAGTGTAGTGCAGACTGGGGGCCACAGTTGGCTTGAACAGGGTGATGGCCAGCTGGGTCTCTGAGTGGAGGGAAAGCCACATGGTGGTGGCCTGCCGCTCCAGGTGCAGGAAGAGCTGATTGAGGAGCTCCTGGAAGGTGGCCCAGCTCATTCAAAAGGACTCCAGCTACTCATTCAAAAGGAATCCAAGGTGCTCTGGATGATATGCAGCCACCAGTCCTGGGTGGCTGGGCTGGTCCACTGGTGGTGGGGCTGGAGCCCCAGGAACTCCTGGGTGGCACTGGTGGCAGTGTCCAAGTGTCCAGGTACACATCATTGGTGTCACCAGTGGAGTCTGGGCAGGTGGGTCCACCTAGAGGCTGGGTGGCAGCAGCTTAGTGGCAGGGCAGATCTAGTTGGCTCAGGCACTGTGGTGAGCTTTGCCAAGTGGCTGTGCAGCATGGGGGTGGAGGGGAGCATACAGGGCCAAGACTGACTGCCCTGGGCCATGTGGTGGTTGCCACAGCATTAAGCAGGGTGGCAAGCAGGAGCCCAGGGCACAGGTCATTGCTCCTGGGGCCTGGAGGTGGTACAGCTATTGCACAGTGGGTACAGACTCTGGCAACAGAGTCGTAGAGGGCTGTGCCAGCACACTGCAGACTACTCCAGGCCAGAAACGCAGGTGGTCAGGGAACACCGCACAGGGCTGACTTTTAAAGAGGTTCCCTGGCCTAGGCAGCTGTGGCTGGACCCTCCCGCTCCCCCTGGCTGCTGCAAGGGGGGCAGTGCAGGGCCAGAGGAGGCCGGGAGCAGACTATTGCCATGAGGAGCAAATCTGCTCCCAGATGTTTGCACATGTAGATGCCTGCCCAGGGCAGATTTACTATGCAGTAAATACTGCACAGTAAACCCATGTAGCACTAATATGTAGATGTGTCCCTATCCTGGTAACATGCTCCTAACATATTTATGACCATAGTTAAAACAGTTCAAAAGCTGAATACAGGCAAGCCTATAGGCACTAAGGGACCTCAGTCTTATTGAAAGCTGATGGAACTTCAGCTCCAAAATAGCCAAATTGTTTTTGAGAATGGGATTTACATACTGAAGTAACTTAGGTGCTTTTGAAAATGTTACCTTCTTTCTAATGAAAGAGAAGGGAAAACTTTCTCATAAATGTATGATGATACTCTCAAAATGTCTGCCAAAGAATTACTTCATTGCATTAACAATGCTTGAATTATCAAATTTCCTGCAGTTTTGCCAAACTAAATTTAGTGATAAGCAATTTAAATATTTTACAGCTGTGCTGCATCACACAGTAATTGTGTACTTAATAATACATCATGTACACCATTACTTAGAAGCAAAGTTAATTAATTTGCTGCTTAAATTTTTCTTTAAAAAACAGTTCATAACTTGTATATATGTTTATTTCATAATATTACTATATGCTTGAAGTTACGTGTTGCAATTAACTGCAGGATTAAAATATTGGGCACTTAAACCTAGTTAAAATGTCACTTTTTCATGCAAATATGCTTAGTACCTTTTAAGGTGATTGACTACACAGTTCTTGGAGACATTTCTCTTTCCTAGTGCCTCTCCATTTCTGGCTCTGATACAAGAAAGCCTTGGGGCACTCAGAAAAATGAGAAAATAAGAATAAAAAAATACCTTCAGTCATTTCTGTGCACTTTCACAGCTGTTAATAGAAACAGTTCTTCCAGATGAAGGATTCTTGTGAGATGCAGCTACTATTGTGTACAGTGCTGTGCACATATAAACAGTTTTCAAGCATGTGCTTAACTTTTAAATCAATTTGAAATCTATAACACTTGAGACTTTATCCAGGAATATACTTACACATTCTCCTCATTAGGGCGGGGTTTAGGCATCTGCTTAAGGGCTTTCCAAAGCGTTGTCATTCAGTGATGATCACTCAAAGCCAAGGGGCCTGACAGAAGTCAACCACATTCAGTGCTGTGTTGACTTCTACTGGCCCAGCATTGTGTAACACAAGCATCTGCCACACACAGCAACCAAAATAGGCTTGTGCTGGAGTTTCTTTGGGTATGCAAGGCCACACCATGTAGAGAACCCCATACAAGTTCTGCACCCTCTAGCTCTGAACCTGGAAGCACTATACCCACGGATCTATGGTCCTGTGGATTTCTGATAAGCTTCTCTTTGCAGTAGCTGGGCTGCATGAGGGCTACTTAGCTCTCCTGAAACTATATTGCTTCCCTGTCTGGGAGGTACTGTGCCTTGATTCTGGCCTTTGCTCATTGTGCCATTTATTCATTTCATCCTATAAATGTAAACTTTCTAAACAACAGGAGTGAGAACAAGGATGCCTTTCCCCCCAGGTTGGTAGTTCTCTCCATCCTGCTTGCTCTCCTGCCCCTAGAACATTCATTTTTACCCAGGTGGCCAGTGCTAATGGAGGGTGCAGGCTTCAGTTCAGGCTTGCCTATAGCCAGGTACTCAGGGCCTTTTCTTGGTAAGTGGGAGGTATGGATTTAAACACCTTCAGGACCTAGGATCCAGGTCCTGGGCAAACAGCAAAACAACTAGGCTATCGGGCAAAATGTCTTGTGGCTAGGTCTTGTGCCTAGCATTTTCTTTTGACTGCCTCTAGGCAATTCCTTGCTTAGTGTTTATATGTGACCGTTGGTGCATGAGGTTGACTGGCAACAGAACTGGAGTCATCTGCCTTTGTTGGGATGAAATATGATAACCGTACCCATTGAAAGAATGAGAGACATACTTGCGTTAAAGGAGAAATATTTTCTGTGCTAAAGGAGACGCATAATTTTGGGGTGAACAAAAGCAAAGTCCAGAGATGCCTGGAAGGTGGAATAAAATCTCTTCCATCACATATTACTCCATAGTACACCGGGGTAACAAATGCCTTTGGGCACAGGACTGTCTCTTTTGATACCGCTGCTGTTTGAGACCCATTCTTTCCCAGTATCCCATATGCACAATGACATTTTGTAGAGTGGTGGGAGTGTCTAGGTCCCAAATGATACTGATTTTTTGTGTTTTGTTTTGCTTTACTTGTCTTTTTAAGTGTCTTCAAATCCCCAGTGACTCTGGCATCATTTTCAAACAGTGCAAGCATTCTTACTTTCAGTTTTCAGCTGAGCAAAATGTCAGTAGGTGACACCTCTGCTTCATTGGCATTGTTCTGTTCATTTAACAGTGCTAAATACAGATCAAAATATGACTTTGTGGCTTTTTTTAATAGGCACTTTATTATTCTGACACTGTTTTCTACTAACCCATTAGATCTGAGACTAGCAGTCATATATCTAAACCTGTACTTCACCACAAACTGCTTAAACTCATGCCCACAAATGTGGCCCATTGTCAGACATTACTACCTCAAGTAGACCAGGAATAACAGAAATAGATTTTATGTGCAAGGTCACTTGTTTATCTGTAAAACTGATCTCAGACAAGTGAGAATAATAAACTAGGACAAGTATTATCACCCCTTTTTCTTTTTTAGCTGCATAAAAAATGTGTATCTATTTTGCTGTAGAAGACCAGTTTTTCCCCTCTGCCACTAATATGGGTGTTTTTGTTTGAGTTAGGCAGTAATGTCACTTTTCATTTGAGGTCATTGGGCACATCTACATGTTCATTAATGTGTGGGCCTTTGCTACTGTGCATTAAGGTTAGTACCTCTAATATGAGGTACTAGATAAAGGCTCAGTGGCTGCGCTAATGCACAGTGGGAAAGGCGAATTTATTTTTGTGTAATGCATAGTAGGGTAATTCTACTGTGCATTAACACATTAGCATATTTTTTGCCGTGATACACTAATGCACAGTAGAACAGTCAACTGTGCATTAAGGTGCCCAGTGTAAAAGATCTCTAATTTTCTTAGATTTTTTCCAAACCCTAAATACCCTTCATGCATGTTTTTTAATGATTTTCCAAATCAACTTGGGTATCATCATCCTGGTGCCTCTTAATAAAATCACATGTAATAGTAATAGTAATAATAAGAGCTCTCATTTTAATACAGACTTGGAAAAGTGACCAGCCTGAACTTGTGGTTTTAATTATTTCCTATAGGGTCCTATGCTGAGCATTAGCTGTGGCAATCACAGTCCACATTTTATCTGAGACTGGGCCAGTTTTTGTGCCATTTTGTTAATTTTAAATCTAATTGGTATTATATCATTTAGCTTTGCTCTCTGTCCTGTTGCATATTTGTGAAATGCTTTACACAGGTTTGTCTGAAGTTTTGAAATTTCTCCCAAGTTTATTTACATTAATTTAGCAAAGTGTGCATTCATAGCTGAAAAAAAGTGATATCTGCACCTTGGCAGGGTATGTGCTTGGGCTCTTTCTGTTTTATTCTGTACTCAGTAGAGAGCTTACCCCCCCTAAAACTCTTCCTCGATTGTTTTGGTCCTACCCCTCACCCCCATGATTTCACCTTCTAAATGATACCAAAGACAGGACAAGCTTCTCACCAAAATAATACATATTTTCCCCTCATATAATTTATCTTCTCATATTTTTTGTCCACATATTCACTCAATGCATATAAGATTACCGGTAAGCCCTTACATTATACTTGCTGGTGTTTTTTTTCTGTGATAATATGACTGTTTCCAATACTGCATTGGCTTGTGTATCAAGCTGATTAGTCTAGTCCTCTTGTGATGCAATGTTTTATTTTTATTTCTTCTACGAGGAATTTTCCTGAGCTAATGCTGCTGCTGTTATCCTTTCAGTCCATTGAGTACACACGCTTTTAGTGCTTGCAAATGTTTGCAAAATGAGGTCCTACACTGCAGTTCTTGCATCGCCCAAAGCCAGGAATTGTTTTGGCTGGTATTCCTGGCCAGGCTGGCACTATTGATATGCAGTCTCCCTCCCTACTTCCCCCACCCCCAAAATCAGCACTGTGGGATGGTGCCTCCAACTCTGATACTGTTAAATCTCATGTGCCTTTCTGCCTCAAGCCTCTGTTCTTGCAGTATTTTGGTTTCTCGGTGTCAGAGCACTGTTCTCTCTCCATAAGCTTCAGGCTGAACCGGTTGACTTTCTTTGCTTGGCAAATTCTAATGGTTTTGTTAAATGTTTAATTCTGGGCCTTCTAGTAGTTTCTCTAAGGATGTGTCTAGATGAGTGTGCATGTGTGGTTTGCTGTGTTGCGGACCCATCTGCAGCAGGGCTGGACATAGGCATGGGTGAACTGGGTGGCTGCCTGGGACCCGGACAGAAAGGGGACCCCAAAATGGTAATTTTTATTATTGTTATCATTATCTCTGCTGAAGTGGGGGGCGGGGGGGGCAATACTAAAAGTTCACCTGGGGCTGCCAGGAATCTAGGTATTGTGCTGATCTGCAGCACCACAAATCGCACGCACTGCACACGCAAGCATTCAGAGATCTAGGTGTCAAAAAACCTGTGGCAAAAAAAAGCAGGGTCATGCACATGAAGGCAGCATGTGTCACCCAAAACCTGAGTTTGGCCAGCTGGAACTACACTCCAGCTGCTGGCTATGCTCTGCACACCTGGATCACTGCCTCTGGAGCCCTAGGAGGCCCCCAGGACCCCAAGTAAGGCTGCTGGGGCCTGCCCAGGTGCTAGCCCCAGCCTTCCCTACCCCACCTGGGACATCTTGCTGTGTTCCTTTAGGTGGCCTGCTCAACTCCTTGAATTTCTGTAACAGCTTCATACTTAGCCTCCTCTGTTTGAGTTAACTGAGGACAAAGAAAAATATCAGATACTTCAGAAACAGCTCTTGTCAGACATAGGGCTACCTTTGAATGGTACCTTTTTTTCTGCTGTCATCCACTGCTTGCAGGAACAAAGTGAAGAGCTGTTTTAAGCCTTCTCAAATTGATGTCCATACTTGCAGTGATTTTCATATCTGATGGGGGGTTTATCAGCTCCATTCTTCCACGCTGGGTATCTCTTCTATTCGTTTTACTCCTGACCCCCAGTGGTGAGGTGTAATCACAGACATCTGAGTCAGTCAGTGCCTGCAGTGTAACTTTTCAGCATTGGGGAAAATGGGTCTCTACACAACAGAACAACCAGTTCTAGTTGACTCATGCCAGAACCTTTTAAGGAACAATTTTCTACAGAAGTCAGATAGTAGAAGCTTGACTTGGTTGTGAACCTCAAGCTGCACAGCAGGTAGAACTGAAGTAAAGGAAAATGTCCCACTGTAGTCACAGCTCTCTTCATTGCTCATAGTATGTTCACTGTACTCTGTCCTTCCATCTTATTCCTACACCTGTCCTCTCACCTCAGCAAACATTTCCCATCACTTACCAGTACTCTCTTCTCTTTGCTGAAGAAAATTCCATTTCTGAAAGTTAGTAAATGAAGCTGGATTTTCTCTGAGTATACTTAGCTAAGGGAAGTGTTTGAGTTTACATCTCTGAGTACACAATTTTGAGAGCTACCACATTGCAGAGAAAATGCACTTTTCTTCTATCCCCTCCAGCCCAATTTTTCCCTGCAGATACAAATAGGTAACAAGTAATTCACATCCAGCAAACTTCTGATAGTTTTATATGTACTAAAATACTTTATCTAAAATGTATAATTAAATTGAGATGTGTCCTGAATTTTAACTAGCTATCACAGACTACTCTATAAAATAAAAGATGGAAAAGGTGTAATTTTTCTTCAAAGAGCTCTATATTACTTGAATAATAAAAGAATCAAAAGTAGAAAAATGGCTATTACATGTGAATAATTAAATCTAGTATTTTGCAATTTGCATATTGATTTTTACATCCAAAATATATTGTAAAACAAGCCAGATGAGAGAGAGTGAAATAAATTATTTAGGAAAAAATCTTTTTATTTTACTGAAGAGAATGCCTATCTTATATGTATGGTGTATGTGTGTACCCACATATATACTTATAATTTAAATCTACACTTTATTCAATTAGGAAACCAAATAAATCAAAAAAGAAGCCAAACTCATTCTGTTCAAACTGATTAAATGTACCATCGCTTACCCCTTTCATATATTCATTCGTCAAAGGTCATTTTTCGTGACTGAGCTGCAGTATGATTATTTTAAAGGGTTGGGTTTTTTTTATTGTGCCCCAGCCCTAGTATTAGAATGATGCTCCAGCAGGATTAGCCCATCTTGCAATTAGACCTTGTAAAGTCACTAGAATGTCTAGTGATAATAGCTTCCAACAATAATGGATGGTTATTGAAAGAGAATTCTATCTCCTGTAGAAATAGTGGGCAATCAATAAATTATTATTCTATAAATTATTAAATCTATAGACATAAGATAACCATGAGTTGAGTTCCTTCTCATTAATTAATTAAATGAGGACATAAACCCATTGTTATCGTCTGTCTATTAATTTAATAATTTATTGAATAATGGATGCTGCTAATACAAAGTTGAACAGGATAGCATCCATCTCTAGTGCTATTTCAACGCTAATGAGCTTGACACTACATTACTTACTCCACCCTTTTGTCAAATGGCTGTACTTAACTGGGCCCAACTGAAGTTTTTTGTCTGGACTTATCAATGTACCACCCTTGTTGTTTCCAACACCTTACCATGCCAGTAATAATTGGTACATAAAGGTATTGTTGTTCTTGGTTCACTTTCTGTATCCCTGATTTAAAAAAATAAAAATAAAAAAAGAAGGCAGTCCTGACTAACCCAATGTAAAGATACAGACTTGATATGGAGAACTTGCTAAATGTTCTCATGAAGCATTTTTTACAGCATCATATTATTAATGTATTAGATACTATAACATGAGGTTGGGAATAAAACCAAAATTCTGCATGGCATTCTTACCTCAGTATGCAACAATGAAAAGTCAGTCTGTCCATGTGAGTTCTCTAAAATGGAAATCAGAATACTTTCCCAGCTTTTCACTCTTTGAGCTCTATGTATAAAATGCCGCAAAAAAGTGTTAAGCATATTATTTAAAAGGGAGGTATAATAGGTTTATCTTCATTTCTTATACAACATTCCAATTAAACTGATTTTACATAAAAATATAAACTACTGTATCTTGAAGAAGTCATTTAATGTTGTTTCCATTGCTTTAGAAAACATCATCACATCTGCTAAGTCAGTAATCCCGAGACAATGCCGTGCCATTCAGTCTTAACAATCAAGTAAATCATTAAAAACTAAACAAAACAACATGAGTGCTCACTTGTCCCTGTGACCCATGATCATATTATGTACAGCACAGAGTGACTCTTGCAGGCCACATTGATTATATATTATCACATGCACCAAATGATCTTTGAAAATCCCATTTACTAGATAAATTACCTAAATACATTTAATTGAATTCACATGCTTCCCTGCAATAATGTGAGGAGATGTCAGAAAACAAGTTATGTTTGAATTGATGTTTCTCTTAGCTGCAACGCTGAATCACAGTGCTGCTTCTACTGTTAGCTAATCACCCTCATACACTCATGTTGATACCAATCTGGTTGACTTTTATGACCAGGTGACCAAATCCTTGGATGATGGTGCCGCCATGGACGTAGTCTTTCTAGACTTTAAGAAGGCCTTTGACACTGTCTCTCACTCCATCCTCATCAATAAATTAAGTGACTGTGGCATTGATGGGTAAAAAATTGGCTGATGGGGCGCACCCAGAGAGTAGTGGTGGATGGGTTGTACTCAACCTGGCGAGATGTGAGCAGTGGGGTACTCCAGGGCTCGGTCCTTGGGCCCACACTGTTTAACATCTTCATCAGTGACTTGGACGAGGGGGTGGAAAGCACGCTGTCTAAATTTGCTGATGACACTAAGATGTGGGGTGAGGTGGACACGCTTGAAGAGAGAGAGAGGCTACAAATAGATTTAGACAAACTACAAAAGTGGCAGACAAGAATAGGATGGGGTTCAATGTAGACAAATGCAGGGTGCTGCACCTTGGGAGAAGGAATCCACAGCATACATACAGGCTGGGGAGTTCCCTTCTTGAAAGCACAGAGGTGGAAAGGGATCTTGGAGTCATTATTGACTCCAAGATGGTGTGATTACCGTGGGATAACCACATTGAAAATTTCCCTGTGTGTATAAGCCTTGATAGCAGTGATTGGTTGATTAATGCACAGTACATTGTAAGTGCATTGTCAGATACACAGAG
The DNA here is from genome assembly GCF_000455745.1 of Alligator sinensis. Taxonomy (NCBI): domain Eukaryota; kingdom Metazoa; phylum Chordata; order Crocodylia; family Alligatoridae; genus Alligator; species Alligator sinensis. The sequence goes on along the minus strand of NW_005842857.1, from coordinate 293,517 downwards.
GTCAGAGATCAAAGTGCAGTGCTAAATTGGCTACTTTTATTACAGAAGCAAGGGCTTTTTTGAGTAATATCTTTTATTGGAGGAACTAAATAAATAAGTTGGGAAAGATGTTAGACATGCGTTCAGGTGCAAAGTTCCCTTCTTCAGATCTGGGAAAGAGGCAGATACAACAACACTCCAATCCTCTGAGTACAGGCATTCATGCTTGAAATCCCAACAGTAAGTTTATCGACATCATACAACATTTCCTGTTTCTTTTCCCTTAAGCCACAAACATATCATTACTACTGTTAGTTGAATCACTGTCTTCTGATAATAACAACAGATGATCTGTTCAGGTCCCTCCTGACCCTAGCTACTATGAAACTATGAAAAACGAGAGGAAGTTGTGGATGTTCACCAGCAGGGAAATTAACTGAGCTATAACTGAGTTTATATCTAAATGAATGAAATAGATGGAAAAAAAACCCAAAAAACCCAAAGATCAACCATCTAGCAATTTTAAAGGTTTAACTATAAAAGGGCATTTTTATTTGTTTGAATTTACATATGTATATAGAGGCCTGTAAACAGATTTAGAAGAAAGTCAGTCTTTTTAATAGGGGAGTTATTACGAACTAACACAGTCACTCTCCTGGTAAAATAATTTTGGTGTCTTTCTGTACTTATATAGGCCAAGGTCCCAGTTAATAAAAACATCCAAGCGTGTACTTAAATCCATCTCTATTCAGCAAGGCAATTAAGCATGTTCTTGGCTTTAAGTTTGCATTTAGGGATAGAAGTATAGGCATATGTATTTTTATAGAAAAGGGCTTGATTCCTGAACTGAAATCCTGAATCTAACCATACACGGACAAAGCACAATGAAATCATTGAAGGTTGGGTTTTTTTTCTTTGCTAAGGACTTCAGAATTTGGTCCTCATTGTCCAGTGGCAAATATTTGATTTTTGAATGGTGCCTGCTTCATGTGCCTGGAAAGTGAGCATACACTAGCACAGTGGCAACATCATGAGAATCCACATACAAGTGTTACATTTAGACTGCCCTAACCTACATTGCTACAATCTAAATGGCCCAGTGTGCAAGCATTCACAGGGCTTAGATCACCCTAAAAATGATGCTCGTGATCTACAGTTAGAACCAGACAGGGAAGCTCCCTGATGAGGACATACTGGCTCCCCCTCCCCCGGATGATCCTACCCAACTTACTTCTGGCTGTCCACACCTCTCTAGGCTAGCTGCTTGCTGGGAGAGGTGTGGACAGCCGGAAGTAAGCAAGCTGGCAAGTAAGTAAGCTGCTCCCAGCTCAGGTTACGGTAGCTTTAACTAAGCCATCTAAACCTGAGCTGGATCTTGTGCATACTTGTTCATACCCTTAGAAAGACAAACTCAAGGCCTGAACTTGTAGCCTGAGGTAAAATGCTCATTTATTTCAGTGGGAGTTGCTCTTGTTCTGGAAAACATGTTTGTAACATAAATGGATCATCCCTGGCTCTAGGGGCAGCTCCAAGTGGTGGGGAGCTTGGGGATTGGCAGGCAGGGCATGGCAATGACAACCCAATGTCCCTGTCTGGAAGTGGGGAGCTGTGCCCCCTGCTCTTTGCCTCTGTGGGGCTTGCCCTCATGCTGCTTTGGGTGCCTTGGAGCATCACAGTAGGGGAGATGGTATTAGAGGGGGAGTGCATTGCAGGTGGCCAGTACAAAGGGAGGGCAAAGTATTGCCTGGCTTTCCTCGCTTGTTCCCTAGGAGCTGGGCAGCCACAGCTGTCAGGGTGTTCCTCCACCTATGCCCAGATGTTTCCTACCACTTTGCACCCCCAGGGAGTGAGTGGTCCCTGCTGGGAGGCACTGCTTGTCCCACAGGTAGAGGAGGAGGGAGGAGAGTTGGGGAAGTCAAGAGGATCCCAGGGGAAGTGTGGCTCATGAAGGCAATCATGGCTTCTATCAGGTTGGGGTCAGGGAAGCATCCCTAAGCAATAGAGCCAGCTTTGGGGGAATTCATTGCGGCGGCCCATGTCTCCAGGGCATACAGGTCAGGGTGCCTCTAGCTGCGGAGGAAAGTGTGGTGCCCCCCTTGCCCTTTTCCCCCCTCCCCCAAGGTGGTTCTATTGCATGGGGTGCATCCCCGCCAAGGTGGCTCTGTTGCATGGGGTGCATCCCCACAAATGCTCCAAGGCACTGGGGAAGCGCAAGGGCAAACTCTGCAGAGGAATGGAGCAGGAGGCATGGCTCCCCACCACTAGCCCTGAACAATGGGCTGTCACTGCCCTACCCTGCTCATCCCACCCAGTTGCAAGTTCGTCACTGTTGGAGCTGCCCCTGGCTGCTGCAAGGAGAGCAGCGCAGGGTTGGAGCAGCCCTGGAATAAGCTGCTCCCATTGGTCTCAGTTTTCTCTTGGGCTTGTGTAGACACAAATCTGGCCACAGAGTAATGTGCAGAAAATTCAGGCTCATTAATTGCACATGTACACACAGTTTTTGGCATTTTAAAGCCATGTTCTGGAAGTCATTTTTCAGGCTGACATTCATCCCTGTGGAAAGAACCAATATAAGGGTTCTATAACCATTAGGCAGGGCTTAAGTAGAAGTTATGTAATGCCAAAGCTATATGCAGCCCTTTCACAAAGTGTGAATTTAAACCCTGGAGCAAAATTCAAGTCTGTATTGTGGAGGAACCAATCCACACCAAATATAAAACAGAAACCTGCCCTGTGAATTGGAGAATTTTGGCCATTAATAGGCAACTTTTACTGCTGCACATACATTTTAGAGTTATAATATATATGTAATACTGCTTATATAATCAATATGTGAAATACTTAAAAAAAAAAAAAAACAACAAAAAAACCCATGAGGGAATGAGAAAATACAAGACTAAGTTGAAAGAGTAATATCTAGGTATGTTAACCATGAAAGGATGGGTGGGTAGCAATGGAGTGATTTATTATAATAACAGAGGAGCAGGAGACTTACCCTGTCATAAACTCACAGGTAATCTATTTTTCTCTTATGCTAATCATAAATCACCATTTTGATTTTATGCTTGAAAAGAAACACCTCATAGTACCTAAGGCTCTATGCAGGGGAAAAATGGTTCTTATCCAAAGGTCAAGACTGAAACTTACAGAAATTTCCATTTTTATGCCATCTGGATGCAGGTAATACAGTACAGTATTGAGATCCAGATCACTCTTAATGGCCCTGATGATAGAAACTCCCCCCAGGGTTAGAGGCTTAAACAGGGAAATGTCAATGCCCCATTCAGACAGAAATAATTTGCTGTGAGATCTGCTAGTGATTTAAGTGCCCACCTTTGGGATGTCACGGCATGCGTGGGATGGTGTATCATCAATATTTCAATGGAAAGAATAAGATCTGTCAAAGAAAACCAATAGCAAGATGGAGATCTGTACGGTTTGTTTAACTATATGCATAATGTTAGGCAGCTGCTAACTTGAAGAAGACTACAACATGATCCTTGACTTTCACCAGGCAATTGAACAACTAGTTCAAAAGGTATACCTGCAAGCCATATCCAACAGTTCATAAACGCAGCAAAACTGCAAAACTCTCACAGCAAAATGCGAGAGGTTTGTCTGAGACTTGTTAAAAGCAGTTGTTTAATAAAAGGTATCATCTCTGAACCAAGAGTTCTCAAGTTTTGCATTTTTTGTTGACCAAACAAGGCACTTTAACATATCTGTAACTTTTGTCACGGTCTGCAGTAGGATGTAGAAGTGGATTAGGATCTAGCTGCCACATAATGACCCTTGGTTCTTTGTCCTGGAAGTGGGTGCTGCTTTTCTAACATGGTGATGATGCTTCTTATTTAAAGAGTCATTTATGTGCTATTGTAGGACTTTTTCATGGCACTTTAATTATCCTGGCCCACCTAGTATGAAAGAAGGTCTAGTAAGTTAGCCACTGATGATAGTTTTGTCTTCTTGCACCAAAAATTAATGCCTATTTTGAGACAAAAAGAATAATACTAAACGTGCCTCCTGCTTTGTCTCACATTTCAGCTGTCTCACATTAGCAGTTAGACTCAGCACAGAATTAAGATGTCCAGCTTATCTGGGTACCTGCAGGTACTATAAACCAAGGCATGACAAAGGCTCATGACATATAGTCATGACCTTCAACTTTCAATTTAGCAAATATCAAAGAGGTCATGGGACAAAAAGAATGTCCAACCCTTTTCTTTTTTTTAAATTTAGGAACAGACTACTCTAATGAATTATTTTTATACTTGCAAATGGCATTCTGTTTAGTTATTAGGTAAACTTTGGTCCATGCCCAACAGTGTCACAGAACCCAACTGGATCAGCTCCACTCATTTCATCTGTAGTTTCCTACTGCTACATTTTCTTAGGACTTTTCCCCCAAGACATCTGATTCTTCCTTCTGAATGCCTTGTATATATTAACCAGAATTTTGACTATCCCCAAAAAGGTTGGTTAGGATCACCAATATACCCAACTTATGTTAATTATGTACATTTAGAGAGTGCCATCTCAGAGCGCCAGATTTGTAAAGTATTTTCCTGGTAGGTATCTTCTAGGATTTTTCAGTAATCATCCTTAACCTTTGACAAGCCCATTAGGTACCTATCTTCATCTGTAGATACTTGCATAGCATTGAAAATTGGCCCCAAGTGATTGACTAATGCAGGTTCAGTGTTTTATCTCTACCTCGACTGGTGGAGAAATTTAGGTGTAAAGAAGCTAAGTGACTTCCCTAAAATCACATGGTATGTTTGTGACAAAGCTAGAGATAGAACCGAGATGTGTTGACTCCCAGTCATATGTATGCTAAGCATTAGGTCATACTGCCTTCAATATTGCTCCTAGAAATGGTGGTGTTACACACTGAAGCTTATGCCACAGTGCCATTTAAAAAATAGGTGACAGAAGATTCAGGAATCGTCACTAAGGACAGCAGTTGCCATCAAAGTTTGGTAGTAGCTCATCCAGTCAAAGTAGCAGACCCACTCAGAAGCTTTATGTATTTATTTATCCGGACATGAACCTCTATGAATGGATTTGGCCATTCCCATTTTATTAACCTGTTTCTAACAAAATGAAAGCAAGCAAAGTAATATAATTATGACAGGTGGAGACAGATTGCCACTTTATGCTTTCAGATTTCTGTGTATAAACTGATGGGATAAATTTGAGGGCTGATTTATGCCCTGTACATCTTTGATGCCACAGGAGTAATTCAAAGTGGACTTGACAAAATGGATATAACTCTGGAGAAGGCCTCACTTTTATGTTGTAAAATATTGGACATGTATAACAACATTCTAACAGTGAGCTGGATTACATTTAGGAAACTCTAACCAAAATAGAAAGTACAAGAGGCTATTTGGTATGTGAATACACATTTATATTAGTGCCTTTCACAATACCTAAATGTATTTTGCTAGTAGAAAGAAAGCCACAATTGGAAACAGATCCATATTGTGATAGGCTCTGTACCATTTCATATGAAGATAGCTCATTGCTTTTAAAAATATCATGCATCCTTTATGCAAGTGAAGTTATGTAGGTACAGACGAAGAAGATGGTGATGAAGAGAATTAATAATAGTAATAATAATACTGGGGAGTAAGTATTTTCCTACTGTAGTTTTAAATTAGGCGTACACAGGCACATCTACACCAGACATTTACTGCTGAGTTGATGAATTAGCTCCACAGTAAACATCTCGGCATCTACCTGTGCAGGGCAATTAGGCTGGAGTAAACAAATTAACTCTGCAGCAGAATACTACTTGCAAATACAAGGAATATCCTGCTGTGGAGTTTTTTTACTATGCAGCAGCACAGTGTAGACGCTGATGGGGCTGGTAGGGTATAAGGGTGCTTCACTGAAGGGGGGACCGAGTGGGACAGCCTGATGGCTAGCCCACACTGAAGCACCCTCATGCCCCAGTCAGCCCTTCCACAGCATGTTGACCCAGGGGGGAGAAGCCCTAAGCTGACAGACTGACCCTCGGGATCCCCTCCCAGCTGGAGCTGCTCCAATCTGGCTTGACATGCTGCGCTTCTGGGTGCACGTTCAAACAGTGCACCCGAGAACAATAAATTTCAGAGTTTATTGCTTTGCATGAATTGCATGTGTAGATGTGCCCCATAAATCTTAGGACTGGGCCTAGCACAGCACCTGGGAGTTATACAGCTAATGCCAAATCTACAGGCAAGTGGATGGAGAGAAACAAGGAGGAGGAGCCAGTGGCTCCCTCACTCTGTACTAGCCCCAGTTAATAGGATGCGTGGAGGAAAGAAAGCTGCACTCCTTTATTGCTGCAGCAAATGCATTCCCCTGATGCAGGAAAGCAGCATCTTGGGAGGAACCTTGTTTTTCCAAGTCGGTTCCTACAACAGTCAATATATGGTTAATATGGTTTATTTATCACTCTTTATTCATGGCAGTACAACCTAGTCCCTAATTTCGTAATTAAAACCCTATACTACCTTAATGTTACTATTGGCCTGGTTGTTTTAATGCTAATATTCTGTAGTGTCTTGCAATTAATACTAATATAATTTAATGAATTCACATTTTAAGTGACAGGAAAGAGCACAATTTCAAAGTGCAGCAATATCAACTGTTTGCTTGTATCGGCAGGTTGACACTGAAAATGCTCACCAGATAAAGCATTTGTGCCTGTAAGCGTAGTAAATGTCCTGAGGACTATGGAGAATTCAGAAGACAGTACTTTCCTACAGTGTCTAGAAAAACCTCAGGAACATTTGAAAATAGTAATGTGTAGGCTGTAGAAGGAAAGCCCTTTTGCCATGAAGCCATGAAGATTTTTTAGATAACTTTATTTTCCTGTTGTTCATTATGCAAAGCTGTCATGAAATGAAAAGGACTATGTAGAGATGGTAATTTATTAAAACCCTCTTTTAGAATAATTTCATAGATTTCATAGACATTAGGGCTGGAAGGGACCTCATAAGATCATCGAGTCCAGCCCCCCACCCAAAGGGCAGGAAGTCAGCTAGTGTCAAAGGATCCCAGCAAGATAAGCATCCAAATGTTTCTTGGAAGTGTCCAGAGTAGGTGCTTGTACCACCTCTGGGGGAAGTCTATTTCAGGCCTTGGGGGCTCAGACAGTAAAGAAGTTTTTCCTTATGTCCAGCCTAAAACAGTCTTGCAGGAGTTTGTGACCATTGGACCTTGTCATTCCTTGGGATGCCCTGGTAAACAGGCTTTCTCCCAGATCCTGATGCACTCCCCTTTTGAACTTACAGGATGCCACCAAGTCACCCCTGGGTCTGCACTTCTCTAGGCTGAAGAGTCCCAGACTGAAGAGTCCTACAGCCTCTCTTCATAAGGCCTGTTCTCTTGCCCTCTGATCAGGTGCATGGCTCTTCTCTGGACGCTTTCAAGCTTCTCCATGTCCTTCTTGAATTGTGGAGCCCAGAATTGGATGCGGTACTCCATCTGTGTCCTCACCAAGGGCAAGTATGGTGGGAGGATGATATCCTCAATCTTGCTTGAGATGCATCGGTAGATCCCGAGGTGGAGCACCTTGTATTTTTCTGTATTGAGAAATCATGATTACCCATCCTACTTGCACGTACAGTAAACATCTACCTGCAAACCATGGAGCAGGGGCCAGGGTTATTTTCCCCTTTAAACAAAAAATGTATAGTGGACACTTCCCTTCCTCCCAGCTGAAGATTGTGTAACTCAGGTGTCGGGCAAATTGCTTGCCAGTTTCACTAATGTACAGGTTTGTTCACCATCTTGGCACTGCATTTCTTGGGAACTGCTCTATAGATGCTTCAAAAAGCAATGACAAATTAAGTTTTAGTTTGAGTATCCTGTTTGGCAGCAGCTAAAAATGAGAAGAATTATTCAGGCTCCATGAATATGAATGATCCTGTACCTGACACAAAATGCAGATAGTCTCGTTGGTTAAAGAGCTTTCAGTCTAAATGATAGCCATGTCATAGACTTGGTACTCTAGGAAACCTAGTGCAGTAGAGTAATGGAAGATTTTAAAAATATATTATAGGATAAAAGAATGTCTTTCAGAGGCATGTGAAAGAAGGGTAGGAGCATGATGGATTAGAGTACTACAGGGTGCTCAAGACAACAAAGGAAATGTGGGAGAATTTATCGACATCAAACACTACTTCATTCATCTAGAGCCTTTTCTTGGTCATCTATCATTACCAAAGTTGGTAATAGACTAATCCAATCTTAAAGAGACTTGCCAATATAGAACACATGCTCAATAAAGGCTGCTTCAGAAATGGACATGGAGCATCATGTCACTTTAGGGAAGCCAGCTAGCCTGGGAGACTGTCAGGTCTAGTTTCAAATTCTGCAACAGAGAGACTGGAACTTATGAGAATACTGGTTCATTTAAGAGCTTTCAGAGCTTTACCACAGCCTGCTACAGAGCTAGATTTCCAACTCAGTGGGTATGTCTACACGTGCAATTCATGTGAAGCAATAAACACCAGCTTATGGCTTCTGGGCATGCTGTTTGAACATGCACTTGGGACTGCAGCATGTTGAGCTGGGTCAGAGCAGCCTCAGCTGGCAGAAGGGCCTGGGGTTAGCCTGCAAGTCTGTGGTTGCTTCTCCCTGGCTTGGCATTCTGTGGAGGGGCTGGCTGGGGCACAAGGATGCTCCAGTGTGGGGCTAGCCAGCAGGCAGCTCCCTCACTGAAGCACCCTCATGTCCTAGTCAGCCCCGCCAGCATCTACACGTACACTGCTGCAGAGTGAAAAAACAAAAAAAACCCAAAAAACAAACCTCTGCAGTAGGATAATACTTATAAATACAAGGAATATCCTGCTGTGGAATTAATTAGTTTACTCCAGCGTAAAAGGGTTATATACATACACGCACAACATTTACTGCAGAGCTAATTAGTCAACTTCGCAATAAACGTCTCATGTAGGGACACTCTGTCAGTCATGGCTCCAAGAGCTTCCAAGCTTCTGGTTTCAATCCATTGGAATTTATTAGGAGCTGGGAGTCTGAAGGCTCTGGAACCACAGCTGTTGTAGAAGCCTTGAAACAGGGGCTCCCTGGCTCAGTTTCATTTAAATTTGGGGGGGAGGGGGAGTAGAGGTTTATACACATTCTCTTCCACAGCTCATTTTGAGATTTCTACTTTTCGTTCAGAAATAGAATCAGTTTTTGTTTTCAGAATCTTGGAATTCCTTCCATAGCAGAAATTCTGACTTTAAACCAGCTCTCCCTCTCATTCAGAAGAAAGTGGCCTGTGTTTGCTCTCATTAAATTCCCCTTCAAAGGAGATTAAGCTAAAGTGAATTAAGGCCACTTTATTTTTGAATAGCAGTGTCCACACGCAGGTTTAATATGCTGTAATTAATGTGCATTAGTTTTACATCATCAGTTAATTTGCCTTTCACTTTCCTGTGTGTCCCTGTGTTGACACACCCCCAGGGTGGTATTGCACATTCAACTTAACACTTGTTAAGTATAGTTAAAATGCAAGCAGATGCTTGTTCAAGCAAAACCTGGTATTTCCCACAAAACCAGGCAATGTCCATTGAAATCCACAGGGGAAAAAAGCAAACTTACGGAAAATAAAATGCTGGCTCCCCAGAGTAAGCCAGCAGACCTTATGGCACTGTGGCAGCCCACCAGGGAGGGGAAGGGAGGGAGAGTGGGCTGCCAGTAAGATGGCTGTCATCCCTATTCCTTGCCACTTATTGGCTGTGAGGGCCGCCTGTCACGTGTCCCTGCCCTTCTTCAACAATCAGCAGTGAGGGGCAGAGCTGTATGATGGACATCCCTCACAGCCAATCAGTGGCAAGAGTGGGACCACCCAGACTCCTTGGCCGGGGGGGGGGGGGGAAGGGGAGGCGGGGTGCCATGCTCTACCTCTGAAATGACCCCTGGACCAAGCATTCAGCCCACAAAATTGGAGGCAGCCTCCTTGAATTTGGTAGATCCCTATTTATGGATGGTCTGTAATTGAGCCTCTGTAAAAATAAGAAGTTCTGAGCTATTTTTAAGATTCACTGCCTGAAGGAAGTATGCATCAATGCTGGACAGAATAGCACCACCTGGTGTCTAAATGGGAGCATTGCTCATTGCCCTGCAATGAACTTTCTGTCAGGACTTTCCAGCTGATTGGAGCCTCCATAGTCCTTGTGGCCAGGATGAAGTTGCTGGATTGGGAGGGGGGAGAGGTTGTGGGTGAAGGTTCAGGCCAGGATTTGGATAGCAAGGCCAGCAGGGGTAAAGCTGGGTTGAGGGGCAGCATGGTGCAGGATGCAGTTGGGGGTATCAGGGTATAGGGTGAATAGAGGACCCCTGGATAATCATGAAATTACACAGGGCTGCCAACCCAAAACATTTTTTTAATGACAGTAAAATATGTATCAGTAAAAAATGTTGGCCCTCAGTAAAAAATTGGCAAATTGTCACTAAAAAAAAATTATTGGGCCGGCAATCCTGGTGTTAGGGTAGAATTATATGTTCACTTGCAACAGCTGGAAATAATTGGGATGTAATGACCTATTAAAGTTAACATGTGTTAGAAGATAACCCTTGCCTGAATGGAACAACTTTATAACACTATGAGGGCACTTAACACATCTTAAACTGCTTGGACATGTGTCTGCTTTCATTTTAACTGAACTTAAATACATGTTAAATTGAACATGTGATATCACCCTACATTCCAATGATTTGCAACTGTTTGAGGTAAACATGTGATAGGGCTTTTACTCAGAGAAGTAATGCAACAGTGATAAATAAAGGTCACTAAGTCCAAAACCAGTCACAATATATTATAAAAAACACAGGCATTGAACATCACTGACTTCGGGAGTTGGTGGCGAAATTCAGACCTTCCACATCAAATAAGAACGACATATGCTGTAACTTCTCTAATTGTGATCTTTTTGTATGGACTATAACTTTAAATCTCAATCTAGCCTTCACATTTCAGCATATATTGGTCTGGGGATTGGGAATGTATTTAGGAAGCAAAAAAAAGATGTATTTTTGTTTGTTTTTGGAAAACCTAAGACTCGGCAAAGGGTTCTGAGTGTTTTCAACTTCGTGGTGAAAGACACAGGGAAAACTGGCGGAGTGCATTTGTATTTTTTTGTTTTTATTTTGTTGATGCCTTTATGGTGTAATCATCTGAGCTTTGAATTTTCCTCCAAGCATGCGAATGGTTCAGGCTGAGTTTGCTGAGGGTTTCTGTACCACCATTCTGATATAAAACAGATGTTATGCTTCTGGATTTTGTAATGTTTTTAATATAATTATATTGCATGCAATTCACTGTTCCAATCTAATTTTGCAGGGATTCTGCCCTTGCCATAGTTTAGAGAGCATCCTCTTTCCTCTGTATAGTAGAAATTAAAGCTCCCTTTCTCTTACGCAAGAAATTCTCTTGCATTTTTTTACTGGAGAAATATTCGGGTTTTTGTTGTGTTTTTTTTCTTAACCTCGTCTTACAAGGAACAATATCCCCAAAACATTTCCCAATGGATGCATAGTCAAAGAGTTCTCTGTTCAATAGCAGAAGCCTAATTGTCAGTGAGTCACTTTTAATATACAATCCCATTAAATGTACTCCAGATGAGATCTTGATCAAGATTAAAGGCATTTTGATTATGAGTTCAGGGGAACTGGTTTACAGTAGTCTGTTGACTGTATAACAAAGAAAATAGTTTCTTGATTGGCGCATGTGGTAATTGTTTTAAAATCTCTTTTCAAAGAAGTAGATTTCTTTGTTTAGTGCAGATTGCACTCCATTTGGGTTTGATTCGTGATAAATGCTTTTTGCTTTTTCCTGCAGGCTTAATGTGCTATTGACACATGTATAATGACTAAAATGCCATTATCCTATTTTGCCTGGTGTTCTTTAATCACCTACTGATCCAGTGTTTTTCCCACTTTTTCTTTTTGTGTAAATAGTCACTGACCTCTCTTCATTTCTCTTATGCACACTGTGGGGCATCTGGAAGATTGAAATTCAGTTCGCCTACTCCTCCAACAGGGTGGTGGCCTGCATCTGAATACTTGTGTGTGAAATTTGCATATTCATGAAATGAGGTCTTGAGTACAGAAAACCAGTATTCAGAGTTGCATGAACAAGGTCTGCTGCTTATTCATACATTCCTTAATTATCGGCGTGACAATATTGAGGATTATAGTCTCCTAACAATATAAAGTATGATCACATAAAGAACTGTTATTTTTGCATCTGTACTTCACTTTCCATCTAATGATCTCTGAACATACTATGAATATTAGTCCATAAGCTTTTCTGCTACTCCCCATGTACCCGGTCACTTAGGTAAGTGGGATGCACTCTGTTTTACAGATTCAAGCACAGAGAGGTTAAGTGAGTGGTCTATGACCATGTAAGTAGCCCACTATAGATTTCTAGCTGAGAACCACAAACCCTGGCTGAGGATGGAATGATTTGATGTTTCTAAATGTCTTGGCCCAAATCTTGATATAGTGTGACCGCATTTTTAAAGATTTGAGACTTTGCAGCTGTTACAATAACATATGCATGTATACATATATACTGGTACTTTATGCATGTATATGATAATGTCACTTGGGCAACACTTGAACCAGCTCCCCTTAAAGTTAATGGAAAGCCATTTACTGTAAGTGTTGGAACAAAATAATTGCCGTAGTGGGTCAGACCAGTGGTCTGTTTCGCTACTATCCTGTCTGACCATTTCCACAAGCCACCGACCACCTAAGGTGGCAGCTTCTCCACAGAGCCAGCTGCCCAGGCACATATCTGGCACACTTCACAGACTACTGACACCTGTCTCTTTTGTGTGTGTGTGTGTGTGTGTGTGTATATATATATATATATATATATATAAAATGAATATTATAATATAAACATTACAAGTATAGCATTAATTAACATGTTATTAACATTGAAAGCCTGGGCTGTAAGAGGCAGAGTCCAGGATGCTTAGCTAGCAGGGACAGTGTGCCAAGCTACACATGTAGCACATGGGAAATACTGAGGAGGTAAAGGGGATGGGTGGCAAAAGGACATGCATGGCCCTGTGGGGGATGGGGCCTACCACTGCCACCCCTGCCACGGCCAGGTGGATCTGTGCCATGCAGCTCCTATAGAGCCAGATGGGGAAGCAGCTGTGGACGGAGCACGTGCTCGTGTCACAACCCATCCTGGTCTGACCCTACATGGTCTCCCAGAAAGAGGGGTGCACAGGGCAGGTAGAACTGTCCTGCATGCCTCTGTTTTCAGGAGCCACGGTGGAGCCAAAATGAGAAGTGGCTGCAGGAGAAAGGTACACCAGACTGCATTATCTTATGCAGGCAGCTAATTCTGCTGTAGCATTTCCATGTTTGGCTCCAATACACCTCCAGAAAACAGAAGTGTGCAGGGAAGTTTTACCCCACAGTGGAGGCCTGGAGAGAGAGGCTGCGACCACCAGGTAGCACTGCCCCACACACCTGTTTTCAGGAGGCACGTTGGAGCCAAACCAGGAAGAGTTGCAGCAGAATTGGCATGCCTGCCTGCATAAGGTAATGCAGGCATGTCTTTCTCCTGCAGCTGCTACTCAGCTTGGCTCCATCATGACTCTTGAAAATAGGCACATGAGACAGTTTCACCCTGTGGTCATGGTGATAGTGTTCGTGCAACACCCCTAGGGTGCTGCAACTCCCTGAATGAGAGCCACTGTTTTAGAGGGAGAAGATTGAACAGATTATATCTAGCATGATCTGCCATCTACCATTATTGGCTTAGAGATACCAGAGGATACATCTCTGACCGCTCTGTTTCATAGCTATTAATAGATTTATTATCCATAAATTGTTCTAGTCCCTTTTTTGAACATGGCTACACTATCTGCCTCTACAGTCCCCTGTAGTAATGAATTCCACAAGTTAACTATGTGATGTATAAAAAAGTACTTTCTCTTGTTAGCTTTAAACCTGTCTCCTGCTAATTTCAGTGGGTGCACCCTAATTCTTGTATTCTAGGTCCTGATGAACAACAGTTCCCTGTTCATTTTGTGTACACATTTCATGATTGTATAGATATCTTTCATATCCCCCCTCAGCCATCTTTCCAAACAGAAGAATCCTAGCCTTTTAGTCTCTTGGTATGGCAGCTGCTCCATCACCTTGATCATTTTGGCTGTCCTTCTGTGTACCTTCTCTAAATCAAGTACATCCTTCTTACATTAGGGCACAGTTTGTATGAACTTCTAAGCAGGCAAATGAAGGAGAAAAGCCTTTTAAAAAGAATATGTATTGGAAATACAATAGCAGCAAAAGAGAAAGCTTGGAATAATAGAGAGATCCTTTCTTTATCATAGTGATTAACATTTCCCATAACCTTAGCTTCATAATTCAGCTTGAATTCTTGCCTTAACATGATAATTAGTATTTCCTTTAACCTCAGTTTCATAATTTAGCTTACTTCTGATGTCGATAAATCACATTATCACAGAGCTTGATACCGGCAAGACTATGTAGGACAGGGATAACATTTGAAGGACATCCCTCAGCATTGGTAGGGGCACTGTGGCAGAGTAGTTAAAGTGTCTCACTTTCCTCCCAGAAGACATGAGCTGTAACATGTTTCTGGACTTGTCCAAAGGCCAGACCGTAATGTGGCCCGTACCCCATTTCTGAAAGAAAGAGGGAGCCAGAGAGCAGAGGGCCCTTTAAGAAAATGGCTCCCTGGTCCAGGTGCAGAGAGCATGATGCAGATAGTGATTGACAGGTCATGGCTCAGGTAACCCAGAGAGGGGGTTGGCAGCCCTACAGTGCCAGGACGATGGCAGAGACCTCAGGAGAGGGGTGGGGGGTTCACTTGCCAAGGAGAAAGGACTCTAAACTGCAGGGAGCTGCAAGGAAGTGCCTGCATCACAGTGAAGCAGAGCTAACTATTTTGGTCATTTTTGAGCTTGTGATCTTGGTGTGACACTGACCCCAAATGGGGGGTGTGGCAGAATACCACCTCTGTCTCTCCCCAAAAACTCTGCTCTGTGACAATTTAGTTAGGATGGGCCCAGCAGAGGATACATACCTTACCCTATCCCTTTAGGTAACCTGAGCTGGATACATTCCTGAGGGAGGGGGGAAACCTGCTCCCTCTGCCTACGTGACTGGCAACACATACCTGGGTGAGGGGCTTGGGCACCGTGGTAGGCTGCCAGTCTGCCCAGCAACCAGTGATGCATTTGAAATTGGTTGGCTGACAGCCAACAGGTGCTGGCCTCCATTGGACCAGGTAAATGAGGTCATAAGGGCTATATAAGTTAAGGACTGCCCAGGAGGAAGGGGCAGCAGCCATGAGGAAAAACTCAGAGAGAGAAGAGCTGGACCATCTGAAACTTGCTCTCTCTCTCTCAAAACTCATGATCTAGGAACTGCCTGCCTCCAGAGGGAAGCTCCACCTGCCTCGGGATGATACTTGTATGTAAGATACCTGAGATCTAACTGTCAGAACCAAATAGTTGTATGCCTATGGCACAGTGGAACATTCCTTTGGTTTGATTCATAGTGGAACATTCTGCTGTCAATCAAAAAAGTAGGTCAAAGTAGGAAAATTCCGCTATGTAACTATATGCCACAGTAATGGAAAGTTGCAGCTTAGAAAAAGTTCCCGCCAAACTTTATGCAAACACGCATACCACCATTGGCCAGTTCCAAATTATTCATATTGGTGACTAGCGATTGGCTTGTTAGTCATATAAAAGTTAGATCAGTTTCCGCCCACGTTGGAGAACGCCTCATATTGCTCCAGGTTGGAGAACTCCGCATATCTCTCCAGCTTAGCATGTTGGAGCACTCCGCATACACCTCGGAGAAGGAGAACTCAGAGAGCAAACTCGGAGAGCTCGAACTCCGCGCATATATCTCTGAGAATACCTGGTGGACTGATCACCTACCAGGGGCTCCCCGTCAACGACCTACCCGACGTACCCCCACTTCATCTTGCATGCTTGCTCAGCCGGTCACGGACGTCTCATCTCTCAGAAAGCTTCCATTTGTTCGGTTTGCAACTGTGACCTAAGTCAGTTTCTTCTTCCTGAGCTGTGTACACCGACGGCGTAAGTAAATAATTTCTTTGTTCAACCAATACGCTTCAGTGCCTAATTCTGCTCCATCAGTCAAAAAGTACCCACCTGCCGCTTCGGGCTACTGGCCATAGCCCCGGCATACCACTCGACCGCCACACTAACTAGATATATAGCTTGCAGTAACTCAGATGCATGATCAAAGGCTACCCAGCCACCCTGTTTGCTCTATGGGATTTCTCTGATACTACTCAACTCTGTACCCTATTCCAACCCTACCCCTTGTAACCAATAAAGTTCTTCTTTGTACCTAGCATGGGAGTGGGTCTAAATTATGCCTTGGGGTGCCCTTGGTTCAGCTGACTAAGGGAGACCACTACTTGTGCTTCCAACTGAGGGAAGCATCCCTAGTTCTTGAAGTACCCTCACCCAAGTACACTCGAGGGCTACTAGGCCTGTGTTTCCCAGGGGATACCATGCCAGAATCAAGCCCATCCCTGGGTGGTGGCAGCTCTACCCCCAGGCTAGTGGGTGTTCTCCAGGAAGGGGGTCGGCCAGACATGAGGCACCCCCAGGGAGGCACTCAGAGCCTGGAAGGTGGTTGGGCACAGTGAGGTGGGTGGATCAGTGCAGGAGCACCCCCTACTGGCCCGCCGCAAGGGGAAAACCTTTTGTTTGGAACTGGATGCTCATATATTTTGTTGTGTTGAGATTTGAACCAGAGGACCAGGTTGTAGCTGTAGAGAAGGAGGAGGAGGCCGAGAAGGGTGGGAGGGACACCCTGGTCCTTAAAACCTTCAAAAGGGGATAGGCAGCAAAAGTGGGCTAAAGCTGAGAGGACAAAAGGCCCAGCCATGAGCCCCAAGAAGCTTGGAGGCTGCAAGCAGCACTTTGGGGGAGCACTCCTATCAACTGAAGGACTGTAGCATGCAACAGAAAAGACTTAGTGCACAAGCCCAGAGCCCATGAAGAGTGAGACAGGGGCCAAGGGGACCACAGGCTGGGAGCCTAGGGTCCTGGGACAGTGGACTTCAGGTGGAGTGGCCCAGCCAAAGTAAAGCGGGCCAAAGCTAGGGGGCCTCAGCCCAGACAAGGACCTCAGGCCTGGAGTGGAAACCCCCTCTGCCCTCTAGAGGTAGCATCCCAGGCCCAAGTATAACATCATGAGATGGCAGATGAGATGGCAGAGTGGACCGGTCAGAGTGGGCAAGGGAAGGGGAGGATCTAGGCAGCTGCTAGGGGATTTGGGAAGATGTGGCCCCTCTCCCTCTGAGCTTAGACTTGCTACACAGACCCATTGACCTAGTTGTGGCTGTGAACCTAACCATTTAAGGCTGATGAGTCAGAGGTGGCCGGAATGTGATGCTGGCCACATTACTCCTTCATGCTCTGTTGGTTATGGGAAGCTAGCGTGCCTGAACCATGCTAGCCTGCTAGGCTTGAGTGGACTTCTGACATCATTGATTAATGTAGTGCAGGAAGAATGTGTCTGGTAAGAACACAGACAATTTGAGTGGAAGTAATATTTTAGAGAAATAAAGGGAGCATTATTATGAAAATGCAAAGCAGTTTAAATCTTTTAAGGGTTTAATAAGATTAAAGTTTCTCTTGCTTATCAAGGGACAATAAAGAAATCAAGAGAATGTTACTGAAGGGAAGAAGACAGTGCACCAGACAGGAAAAGAATTTATCAGATTCTTAAAATCCTGGAGGCACAAAATAAGAATGTAGTAAAAATAATTGAAGTAAATTTGTTATGAATGCACAAGGGAGAATAAAGTATCTTAGACATGGGGAAATGCACCAATTAAAAGCAAATTCTGTAAATAAGTCAGACTTACCAACTAACTGCTTTGTGCCGCACAGCAGATTTTTATTGAGAAGGCAGATTCCTTCATTTTAGAAAATGGAGTTCAGGTTAGTATGGAAAAGTTTAACCTTCTCCACCTCCAGCTCCATTAGCTTCCTTATAATTTAAAACTTCAGTAAAATGCAGTAAAATTCACTGCAATCTATGGATGAACAGCAAATGAGCCCTGATATTTTAGGAATAGGCTCAGTGATGTTTTAAGAACAGGCTACGAAAAGATCACTGATGTAGGGAATGATAGCAATTGACGTTACTGGTGCCCCAGCCTCCCTACCCAGAATTTCATTCTGTACAGATAAATGCAAGGGATTTCAAAGCTGTTGATACTACTTTTGGGTCTTAAGCTTTGTTGTAGAAGGGGTCAGAGTAAGCAGGAGTTTCAGCTTTATCATATTACTACGTGGCCTCCAAGGAAGTTTTTCCACTGAGGGAATTAATCAGTAGTAGCTGCCCTACTCTATCAAGGAAACTGATGATACGTTATTAAACTTTGGTAATGAAAAGGCTTGGTGAACAGCGAGCAACTAATTTGCCTGGCATGCAGTGGCTCCTTGCGTAAGCTGTCTTTTCTGACATTTTGGGTGCAGTGGTAGATGCTGTCATTGGTAGATGAGGGTGGTGCAGGCGCTAAGGAGCATTGTTGACTACCTACAGTCTGCGAGTTCAAGGTCATAGTGGAAGCACTAACAGTGTGTTCTTGTCAGATTCCAATAAATCTGTGAATTCTGCTAACTATATTGTCACAAGCACATGAAAAGGAAAGAAAAGTTGGAAGACTACTCTATTTATCTCTTCATTCTCTTGAAGCATGGGTTGGACAGAGGAAAATGCAGGAGTTGTTCAGTTGAGCTGCAGATGGGCATGCAAAGTTAGAAATCTTTAAAGAGTTTTCACTGCTGCAACTCTGCTGTTGTTCTGCACCTGCCTAGAGGTGGAGACCACTAAACTGATTACAAATATCATGGTTTGTCTTGACAGAGAAGCTTTTCTGCCATCACTACAGAGTCCAGCAGCTGTTTATGGCAACAAGTAATGGCGCTTTAAGAAAAATTGCTAAATTAGATAAGCTTCCTAGACTGTCACATTTTCTGTAACCAGAAGAATGAATGGGCATTTCCAGTAGTACCACTTTAACTGATAAAAGTAGTTCTCCCTCCTTCCATAACTCAATGCAGACATCTCAAAATGCACAAACATGGGTAGTGCATAGTTAAGATTCAGTGGCCATTTATTGATTGTTAATTTTCTGTTGCATGGACATGAACCGTGTTCTTTGCCAACCTTGTCTCTAACTGCTTAAAGTAATGGTAAAAGTTGCTGTGTGGAAAGGGTCTTAGTCAATACCTCCAAAATAAATTTTAAAATAGTTCAGTCAAAAGGGATGTAGTTCCAGCATTGCTAGGCAGTAGCATAACTGGTGGTAGTAGGGGAAGAGGGGGTGCTATCAGGGCAGCAACCCTAGGCACCAACTTTGTCAGGGGGCGGAGAGGGGAAGGAGAAGTGATGACTGTCCAGAGTAACTCAGCTCCAACACTACTCTCAAGATATCCTGAGACAGCCTTAGGGCCACTCTGACACTTCTGCATTACCCAGTTATGGGCTTTGGTGCAATTAATAGAAGCAAGTGGGCAGTTTTTTTATTCCCTTGATCGCTGTTCCAGGTACCATGTTAGGTTATGGGCAGCCGGGTCTGCGGGCCACCTCTGGGTCAGGAGCAGCTGAAGTCTGGAGGAAGCACGCTCCGAGTCCAAGTGTAGAGAAGCAAGGAGATCCATCTGGGGAACCGAGTCCAAGATCCAGGGAGAATGTGAGATCAGAAGGCTAGCTGAGTCAGGCATCCAGGAAATCAAACCAGGATTGGGTCAGGTAGCCAAAAAGTCAGGCCAGATTTGCAATCTGTGGTCAAGCCAGGTTGGGTATCCAGAGTCTGCTGGGAAGCCAGTAGCAGTATGAGCCTGTGGTGGGCCAGTAGGAGGTGCTCCTCTGCTGAGCCACCCACCTCACTGTGCCCAACCATCTTCCAGGCTCTGAGTGCCTCCCTGGGGGTGCCTCATGTCTGGCTGATCCCCTTCCTAGAGAATACCCACTAGCCTGGGGGTAGAGCTGCCACCACCCAGGGATGGGCTTGATTCTGCCACTGTACCCCCTGGGAAACACAGGCCTAGTAGCCCTCGAGAGTACTTGATTCACTTCAAGAACTAGGGATGCTTCCCTCAGTTGGAAGCACAAGTAGTGGTATCCCTTAGTCAGCTGAACCAAGGGGACCCCAAGGCATAATCTAGACCTATTCCCAATAAGTCTTCCACGCTAGGTACAAAGGAGAACAAGGGTTAGGGTTGGAATAGGGTACAGAGTTGAGTAGTATCAGAGAAATCCCATAGAGCAAACAGGGTGGCTGGGTAGCCTTTGATCATGCATCTGAGTTACTGCAAGCTATATATCTAGTTAGATCTCAGGTATCTTACTTACAAGTATCATCCAGAGGCAGGTGGAGCTTCCCTCTGGAGGCAGGCAGTTCCTAGTGTCACAACCCAAGGGTGTGATTGTGTGTGTGCGCGCGCTTCGGCACTGCTAAATTATTTCCCGCCACTCGGAGCTTTCTTTGCAGGGTGCATTTCTCAGTTGCAAAGAGAAAACCCCGGTGCAAAGGAGTTCCTGCCACCCGCATGCAAATTTGTGTCCCACTATTGGCCAGTTCTAAATTATTCATACGTGGTGGCTAGCGATTGGCTTGCTAGCCGTATAAGAGGCTTGAGCGGTTTCCGCCCAAGTTGGAGAACTCCGAGGAGAACCCCGCAAGGGAGGACTCCACAACCATCTGGAGGAGGAGGACTTCACGTCTTGTGAAGATCTCTAAGCGCTGCGGAGCCTATTGGACCCAGCGTGTACCTTGAGAAGGCTATAGGGGTCTGATCAACCTCTGGCCTCTCCCCGTCGCCGAACGATCCCTCGACGAACCCCTTCCCTGCATGCAAGTTCCACGGAGCCTAGCAAACTTCATGTGAGTGTATCCAGAGCTCTTTTCTCCGAGTTGTTTTCTTCGGTTGACACGACGGGCTCGCGTGTTTAGAGCCTTCAACCAGATTTGGCTACAGGTTCGCGTGGAAGGAACTCTTGTCCGCTTTTCTTCTTTCCTGTCTGTAACTGCAACTCAAGCAAGTTTTCCTGCCTGCACCGCGACCATCTACGGTGTAAGTAAAATAATCTTTAATCAACTGCTAAGCGTCCGTGCCTAATTCTAGTCCACTGGCCTGCATTCCCCGACCCGCGTCATGGCTGCTGCCCCTTCCTCCTGGGCAGTCCTTAACTTATATAGCCCTTATGACCTCATTTACCTGGTCCAATGGAGGCCAGCACCTGTTGGCTCTTAGCCAACCAATTTCAAATGCATCACTGGTTGCTGAGCAGACGGGCAGTCTCTAGCCCACCAGGGTGCCCAAGCCCCTCACCCAGGTATGTGTTGCCAGTCACGTAGGCAGAGGGAGCAGGTTTCCCCCCTCCCTCAGGAATGTATCCAGCTCAGGTTACCTAAAGAGATAGGGTAAGGTATGTATCCTCTGCTGGGCCCATCCTAACTAAATTGTCACAGAGCAGAGTTTTTGGGGAGAAACAGAGGTGGCCTTCTGCCACAGAGCCAACATTGCAGCAGCCTGAATACAGGGTTGTACCTTCTTGCCTGGACACACTCTCTTCTGGGTCGGGGGTTTATATTGGAAGGGGTGAAGCTGACCTAGGCTGGCCACTCTGGTGGCAGGGAGTAGAGAAGTTTTCACAACCTCCCTCTTGAATTTTTTCTTACACAGTGGAACAACTTCAACCGGAGAGGTGGGGAGTGCCTACCTCTCAGAACAGTGTGCAGCCCAATGATTAGGGCACTGTCTGGGGAGGTGGTTGATGTATGGTTTAATCCACTGAGACAGAAGTGGTAGGTGAACCATTGTTGCCTACTCCTGAGCTAATGATCTGGCCACTAGCTATTGTATAAAGCCAGAGATGGCTCCTATTCATGTGTTTTCAAAGTCAGTGCTGGACATCACTTTATTCTATGAGGAGTCCAGTCTGGTACATGTGCTCTGAGAATGCTTATAGAAGCAATCTCTTGTGAGGAGATGAGCAGAAGAACATGTACAGACACGTTCTACTCTACCTCTTAGGGTTTAAGACTAAGGCATACATTATATTTATCATGTAATTAATGTGTCAATCGCACATTGTAACATACCACACGTTCAAGGAGTTTAGGTCATGATAAAATGGTAAACCAGCCACAGAGGTGTTTAATGTGGAACATCTTTATGGATGGTTGGCATCCAGCTTTAAATTTAAAATGTGGCATGTGCCCTTAACCTGGGGTTGCCCCCTGCCTGATACCACAGATAGCATTAGCTGATTGTTACCATCAGACAGGAGGCAACACCAGGATCTGGGTACAGTCATCCTGTGCCCAGTACTGGAGATGGGGCCAGGAACTGCTCTCAATCACAAACCAGCATCTGAGGATGCCCCTGCATGATCCCACATTGGCAGCCCTGAATCCTAGATCCAGGACATCAGATTGCTTCCTACCAGAACACACAGAAGCATGTCCAGGACCAGACCTGGGACCCAGGGTTTCCCCCTGCTGGATATTATGGAGGCTGACCCCACCACTGCAGCATGGGGCTGTACACATCCCCTAGCTCCTGTCAGCTTCCTGGGCTCTGCATTGCAGCCAACACTGGGCTGCAGTGTAGGGCTTTACATGTCCCCAGGCAGGGGGAGCCAGTCAGCTCCTTCAGCTATGGCTCAGACAGCTGGAGATGGGAATTCCATGGCAGTATAGTGGTGGCAAGCTGAAGAATAGTATGCCTGATTCCCAAAATTGCATGGTTCTATGTCTGGCAGGAGACATGATTTTTGGGTTCAGGCACACAATTCCTCACAACTCAAATGCATGATCATACTAACATCTAGCCTCTCTGATCTTGTTGCAACTGACACAGTGGTGGGCCTGCTCTTTGCCCAGTGGGAGCAGCCAGCTGGTCCTGCTCCTACTCCTGGCCCTGCTCACCAGGCTTCTAGTGCAGGGGTTGGCAACCCCCGGCACGTGTGCGAAGCACGTCACGCAAGGCCATTTTGCTCAGCATGCCACTGTTGGCCTGGGCTCTAGGCAGCTGATGCCAGCCACGAAGCCCCGGCTGCTCCCAGCAGGTGGGTGGG
>NW_005842857.1:269699-270273 GCF_000455745.1 Alligator sinensis | reverse complement strand
CGAACCCCCGGCTGCCCCCAGCGGGGGGCGGGGCAGCTGCAAGCCCTGCCATGGTTAGCAGCAGCTACCCAGAGCCTGGGCTGGCTGTAGCCAGGAGGCTGCAAACATCTGCTCTGGGCTCTGGCATTAGCTCCATACCGGTGGGTGCATGTGTGCCTTGGAGCAGACTATGTCCAGTGGCCCAGGAGCCCGGTTCCATGTACCTGCACATCTGGTTCAGTGTGTTTATCTGCCTCTGTCTGGTCCTGTGTGTCTGTGCGCGCACACGTGTGTCTGGTTCTGGATGTGTGTGTGCATGTGTCTGTTCTGGGTGTGTTCTGGTTCTCTGTGTTTGTGCATGTGGTTCTCTGTGTGCATGTGCGTATGCATGTGTCTGGTTCTTTATCTGCTCTCCTTTCTCTCTCTCTCCCCCTCTCTCTCCTCTTTCTCTTATTTATCTCTTTTTTCTCTCTCATTGCAACATGCTCAACAAAAAGTAATACACAACAATGGCAACATTTATGATTATTAAATATACTAATATGCAGTGCGTCCTGCCATGTACACCCCCCCCCCCCCCAAAAAATTTTTTTTT
>NW_005842857.1:242578-269668 GCF_000455745.1 Alligator sinensis | reverse complement strand
AAATTTTGTTCTTCTGGCATGCCGGCACTCCGGCAACTTCCAAGGTGGACATTGTGGTTTTTTTGGCACTCCAGCCAAAAACGTTGCCTACCCCTGCTCTAGTCTCAAGTCACAGCTGTGCAGGTGAGGGACAGTCAGACCAGGTTTTTCACTTTACTGTGCAAATGCTCCACTAAGCCGAACAACACTAAGCTGATTAACTTTTGTTCAGCTAACAGCATAAGGTCTAACAAGGCCCTAGAAACATCTCATTTGAAGCAGTCCTGATTGATGTCAAAATCTGGGACAAAAGAGGAGTGGTACATCACTTCGCACATGTAGCCCTCTGAGCTACATTACTGTTCAGTGGCCTAGGAAAGTAGGCAACCGAGAGGTTTGTCCTTGGAATGAATGGCAATTAACTTGACTGAGCCACAACTAATTTACAATCACACAGTATTGTGGGGAGATGCAGGGATGGACGTGTTATCTCACCTACTTTACAGGTACTTAAAGCAAGGCAGTTGACTCTATTTCTGTAGCATCCCTGGCTTTATCCCTGGAGAAATGTGATACCTATTTATACTCTAAGAAGTTGAATAGGATCCAAATCCTAGTTTCCAGATCATATAGTTTCCAGCCTAGTGAGATAAGCACTAAGCTGCTCAGCTTGTCAAGCCTAGGGGCAGTTCTGGGTATATACAGAAGCAGAACTTTAGGTACCTAAGAAACTTTAAAGTAAAAAAACTGAAGCATCTACAGATTTCAGATATCTCTGGGGTTAGGGAGCAGCTGAATGGGGTTTTTTAGGGTCACGGTTTCAGACTCAAAGTCTACTTCAGGTAACTAAGTCCCTTTTTGGATCTGTTTTCCTCTCTGTTTTATTAAAATGAGGTTTTCTTTTTTTACTAGAAATCTGACTTTTGAGAGGTCATTATTAAAATAAAATTAGTGGCTTCATTTAAGAACCCTGTGGCCATTTGAATATGCCTCAAACATACTGTCAATAGCTGAGAGACCTCAGAGTACAACAGAGGGAAAGGTGTCACAGACACTTTTAAGCAGTGGTGTATTTTTAAAGTTATGTCAGGTCAAACTGTGGTACTTGCTTATGTGGCCATCCCCTCCAGCCAACGCTATATAGTTGATCTCTCCCAGGAACAATAAATTCAACCATAAAAAAAAAATCTTTCTACAAACATCCTCCTAATACCTGTTTGAATATAGCCCTACACAAATTCTGTATGTTGACAAATTCTTATTTGAGCAAAAATGGCATTTCCTAATCCTGTGTTTGATTTCCTCTGCTGTGGACTAAATCCAGTTGCCTAGACAAGGTACACTTAGATAAAAGCTGATATTTGTCTTTGTTAATCATGCAGAACATTCGCAGTTCAAAAATATAATGGGGAAAAATGACTATCTCAATGATCCCCCGAGCAAATACATGTTCTGTATGAAGTGAACCCCATGTTAACACTTAGCCTAATTGTCCCCATGAGGCAGGACGGCCTGTGGTAGGAGGTTGGGGGGGAAGAAATCTCTGCAAGATTTTCCTCACAGAGAATTTTTTTCACCTGCCTTTCTACTTTGAAGGTTAGGAATATTCCATCATGGATTAGATTTCGTGGCTCATCTACATGCCTTGCATGATCCATTCTTTCCTGGATCTGTGTGCTTCCATAGCAGTTATGGTTCATCATGGCTTTGTTCCTGCTGTTTGATATTGTTACCCTACTAGACCTGCAGCACCATGGATTGTGTTCTGGCCCCACTTAAGCCTTGCCTTTACTAGAAAGCTAGGTCATAATAGAACATGAGCGTGAAGAACTTTGAAAATGATGCTAGCACAACTTGTCTTACCATAGATGGACTGCAAAGCCCTCTTAGCACCCATGGGCGTGTGTATATGAAACAAGGGGCATGCGTGCACAATACTTTAAAGTGAATTAGATGCTTTTGCACCACTTTCATGATGTTGGTGCTTGCACACATCAGTGGTGTATTGTGCATTAATTCCAGCCACTGTAGCACATTCAGCCGTGTAATGCGTCTTAAATGACTTTGGGGCGCAGCAAACTAAAATACCTCTGAGGAGTTTTAGTTTGCTGCTCTACAGCTGGATCGAAGCACCAGGCTCCATGCAGCTCAGGGACTGTGCAGGCAGCCTCGCAGCAGCCCGGGAAGGCAGGCTCCACCAAAGCCTGATCTTTTTTTTTCCCCCCCTGGAGCCTGCATGAACTGTGTGGGGACCCGGTCCTTTCTGCCGCGGCTGCAGTGTCCCCTGGGACCACCCGAGGCGGGTGCCTATGGGCAGGTGCTGCCTGGGGGGAGGGGCCACTGATGCCATGGAGGGAAGCACCAGCTTTCCCCTCCTCCCCACACTGCAGCCCAGGGACCACTCCGCCCACCAGCAACTCACCCTCCCCTCCGTGCTGCCAGAGAGGCAGGGAAGAAATGGGGGTACACAAGATGGGGGGTTACTTCACCCTATATCAAAGCAGTGTTTTTAAAAACTTCTAAAAAACACTTCAATTAGGGCCCCCGTTTTGTCTACACATGCCCCGTATTGATTAATACAGCTCTTCAACATTGTGTCCTAACATGATCAAGTGAAAGCTCTTAAGAAAACCTTTCAACATGCAGGTAGATGGAGAAGTAGTACAGTTCTGCCCATTTACTTTTTTTTCTATCCTGAGCTGCTCGGAGTTTATTGAGTGGATGCTGGACCTATCTCCAGCCCATTCACTCCACCTCTCTCTGCGTGGGATGGAAAGGTATGCTGCAATTGAACCCTTGATTATTGCAGTCCAAAATGCTTGTGTTCTAGTCGAAAATTAAAATGAGCATTTCCTCAGTCTTTTGCTGGAATCTGGGACCTGGGGACTTGTTACAAACTAACACTGAAGATAAATTTGTGGTAAGATTACCCCCAGATGGATATTTGCTCTTCAAAAGTGATCCATTCTTTCCTGGTAAGCATCAAGTAAATTTCTCACACTTTCCAGAAAGAAATGCTAATGTGATTTAATAAGGATTTTGTTTTTCATTTGGTCCAGTTAATGAGCCAATTAACAGTATTGACTCACTCTCTGTTTCTCTGCCTCTCTCTCTCTCTAATGCATACACATGTACCCCTTTGCTCTCACACCACCGCTTTCCTTCCATAGCCATCACTGTTTTGTTGTTAATCACCACATACAGTTCAGAATTGTACTCCGCTACACCAAGATTTACTGCAAACATATGCATCTGTCTCCTTGCCCATTTACTCTTTTAAGCTGGATTTCATCTCTATGCCCTGACGTATGGCTCTCTGGGGGTGAATGTGCTGTATTTATTAATAGTGACCCATGTACCTAGAGCAGACTTGGTTGAAGTATACATTGTGAATTAGTTATTTGCTGAATTTAGCATTTGCATATGTCTCTTTGTCACTCACATATCAATTTATCTAAACTAATTTGTTTATAAGATTAATTTGTATTTATTTAGTAGGATTTTTTTTTAAAGGCAGTTATATGGATAATGAAAATGTCCACCGTCATGCTAGTTAGGACAATAAATATGTAGATAAATAAACAAACCATCTTGATTCATGGCATATACTGTTCACCAACTGTAAAGCTTCACCTATAAGATTTTTTTTGCGTCTTTTTTTATTTTTTGCATCTTGGATTGAACTTTTTCAGAGTCAGGATAGTCTTTGAACTAGTCAGAGAATACTTGTGCATGGGGTCTGATCCGGTATTTCAGTTATTAAACCCCATGCACAAGTATTCTCTGACTAATTCAAACAACATTTCAGTCTCCAGGTTATCTGTGAATTACTTGCTTAGATGACAGGTGAATCTTAGTCTTATTGAAGTAGATTAAGACTCTTCAGTGGGTCTAGTTTTTCATCATTCCCTATCTCTGGCTAGCAGTTGTTTATCACATTCATCATATAATATTACTTATGCTTTCTATTTTGAAGATTATTTTTTAAAACAAGGAATTAATGAATGATTAAGTGGGAGTAACAGATTCGCTTCTGGTAACATTTTCCATAGGGAATCATGCCAACTACAATTCTGGCAATTTTTAGGCATCTCATATGAAAATAAGTTATGACTTTCCTAAGTAACAGCAGAAAAAATGGTCCCTGTGTGTGTGTGAATTTATGAAAAGCCTTTTGTATTATTTTACTAGGTATTATTTGGAACTACCTTACATCTTCCACTTCCCTAGCCTTAAGACTTCTTTTTTCTCTTCATAATCAGTTCTCAATTTGTTTAATATGGTGGATGATTAATGATATACTGGAATACATTTTAGAGTGCTGTATTTAGTATTCATTGTTAGAAATGTTGCTTTAAAAGCAGATCTCAAATAGTTCTTCACTGCTAATGGGAATTTCCCAACACTCTCCCACCAATAAAACTCCAGTCTGTCAAGAGGGTATGCCTTGGAGTTAAATGATAATGCATATTCCATGATTATGTGAAAACTCTTCCCCAAGAAAACAAGTTTTCTTTAAAAAACAAACAAACAAAAAACAACTAATAAAAACAGCAACATTTTCAGGAAAGTAGCCCTGTTTTCTAATTAGTAATGATGTGATAAATCTTGACTTTCAAGCCAGCATTTATTCTGTTACAAGCACTTCACACAGCCCTACTGTGGTTAGCCACCCTTTTAGAACTGAACTAAGATAAAAAATTAATTTCAAGTACAAATTTAGATCTTTAAGGTGGGAGTTTTGCCATTGCCTTTAATGGGTTCAGGATTTCATCCTTGATGATTATTGCAGCTGTGCCATATGTTGTGAAAAAGTGTTTGCAAATATTAGTTTGGATACACAGCAGATTTCCTTTTGGTGGGACTGGTATTCCATGACTTTTTCACAAACTAATTATTTATTTACAAGCATATTCTTTATGGAAAGAAGAAATGTCTATACTGGTGTAGATTTGCTTTGCAATTGGTAATTAGTCCCAGAGCCTCTTGAAGAATATTTTTAGATTTGGTCATTGAATGGACAAAAAAATAAAAACAATCACCCTAATAATCACATGCGTTAGTGCCTGGCAAACAAAGCATTTTGCTTAGCACGTATGCCTCAGGGTGGACAGTGGGGGAGCAGTAAGGGGTCTGATCCTTGTTGTGGCAGTGCAACTCTGGCCCCTACTCCATCGTCTGCCTCAAGGAACAAGCAACGAGGCAGGCTGGTGCTCCATGGACACCAGTGCAGCTGCTTGCAGCCTCCCTACTGCCTGCTGCAAGTGGCCCAGGCTCTGTGGTAGGCACGCGTCCCTTGGGGAAGACAGTGGGGAAAGGTCCAGGGCTGTGCTGCCACAAGTATTGGGTTTCTCACAGCTCCCCCACTGTCTGCCCCTGGCAGGTCAACATCTTACAAGTCAAGGTTGCAGTTGTTTTTGGCACTCTGCCCAAAAATGTTGCTGACCCTTGGCTTACAGAATGGGACTCATGAAGTTTATAGACCTTGCGTAGGCCCTTTGTTCTGGAGTTTCATCCCATGTGAACAAGATGACCAGGCCTGGTATGAAAAATTTCAGTTCAGTATCATAGAGATCAAACCAGTGGGGTTCTATGGAAATTAAAGCCTACCAGATTTAAATAGAAGATGGTTTAGCTGCCCATTTGGCCTGAGTAGTTAAGTCAATAGTTTAGGCATTGTCTCTTTTAGGATTAAGTGAACTGGGCAGTTCTCTGAAGCAGTCCTGTTTGTTTACAGGGAATGAACAGCTTTCAAAAGTGCACTGCTGCCATTTTCCCAGTACTGACATGCATTTCGCCATTTGTACAAACCCATGCAACGCAGCACTGGGCGCTTTAGCTCATATGCAAAGCAGACTCAATTAATTGAGCCTGCTCTGACGTGCTGGATCTCCAGCGCATTGCAGCACAGAAAAGTATGTGCTTAAATTCCCAAAGTCCTTGAGCAGCAGGAGGTGTATTCGTTCACA
Source organism: Alligator sinensis (assembly GCF_000455745.1). Lineage (NCBI taxonomy): Eukaryota > Metazoa > Chordata > Crocodylia > Alligatoridae > Alligator > Alligator sinensis. Next base: position 263,720 of record NW_005842857.1, on the reverse strand, counting down.
AATCTCCCGGCCTGCTTCTCCAGCAAGTTCTGTGTCCAAGAAGCTCTCACAGCTTCTGCTCAGGATCATAGTCTTCACTGCTTCTCTTACTTTCAGGTGACTTTCCTGTGGCTTCTCAGTTCTTAACCTTTACCCACTTCTTTCCCCAGCTTGCAAACCCAAACTCCTAGCCCCTGTCTTTGAAATTAGGAAACTCCTGATTATCTACCTGGCTATTGTTGCTCAGACACTGCTGTATATTGCCAGTTGCTTTGGACTGTAACGTCTTTTGTTTTCAGTTATTCTGCGGGGCTTAATGTCTCTTGGTACAGAGCATGAAGGTAAAAGGGTGCATAGTACACCCATTATTTTTATCAAGTATGTGATTGTCCTCAGATCAAAGACCCTCATGACGGTACCTGTTAACAACATTTTGCATAAGAGTAGCAATTTTTTTTTTTTTCTTGAGGGTTTTATTTTAACATCTATGGAACAGCAATCTAACTTTCTTTGGAATTTTGTAGGGTTGTCCAAAAAAATATAGAAAGATTATCATTACATTTTATAATATTTTGTCATGAAGGATCACAGAGTTCAGATAACAAAATGTGAATGCAAAGTAACTCACAGCATCTTATAATCTAAATTATTAATTGTTAGTATATGAATGAATCATTCATATAATAATGAAAAATAATTCATGGGCAAGTCCCAAACAGAAAAAGGAGCTAAAAGTGCTTCATAATTTGTTCACTGTAGATAGTTGTCTTAAATGTAGTCACTTCTGACCTGGGCTGGATTTTAAATTAGTGATTTACCAATATAAATGCCCCAAATCCACTAAAATACTTCTAAACCATCTAGCCAACCTCCTACAAGAGTTCTTATTTAAGTATGTTTATTTCATGATTGGTTGTGCTGCTACAAGGATTTTCTAAATGTTGTTAATGTCATTTACATTTATGTTAAATAAAAATACTTCTTTAATCCCTTAAAGGCACCAATGCATTATTTATTTTTATGTAATATCATTTTTATGGTTAAGCTTAATCTTTATTAGTATTTGTAACTTTACTGCAGACAATTCTGAGCACATAATTAGATTGTGCTGCCTGCCATTTCTTATTCCAACTGACGATTAGAAATTGTACTGAATTCAAAAACGTTTCCAGCTCAAGGAAAAATTCACATTCATGGACTAATATGTATCTCAGTCCCTCATCCTAACTTTATAATGCTTCTAGTAGATGCCTTTGAGCAAACCAAAAATATTAATAAATAGGACAGATAAAGAAAACAATCAAAATCGTACTGGGATAGCAACAAAAAAAAGCAATCAAAAACATTTGCTGGTGCTCTGAAATATTAGACTTTCATTACAAAATCAGTGCACAGCATAACTGTGAAGCAATAAGATCACTTACATGCAAAACTGAATTGCTTCGTAAGACTCCATTTATAATCTCTACATTCATACAAAGGCCAAATATTCTCCGAAGAGATTAAACTCACCTGGGTCTCTCTTTCTGATGTGACTTCAGAAAAGGAAATGTACTGATTCACAAGTAGTACAAGACACAGCAAACAGACCACAATTTCAGCTTAGTTAAAATGCACTGGGCAAGTCTCGTAATACCCTGTTATGAGTCTGATTCACTAGCAACGTAGTTCAGTCTGCCCAAATTGAATAGATTAGAATATTGTATATAAACTATAAACTAACATTTCATATGGTACAACTGGCTCTTTAAATGCACAGTCATGTCTGTATCACTTATGAGGTATCTATCCCATTAAGGCTGGAATATTTTTAATCCCAAGAGGGAAGTGCATGAATGGAAGCAAGCAAGGCTGCCTGGGGTAGCAGGATATAAAGCTCCTAGGCTAAGTGCAGACATCCAAAAAGCCAGAGGCTGAATCAATTCAGTTTTTGCAGGTTAGTGTAAATGGTGTAGCTTGAACTGAGAAGCAAGTGAACAGACATTCATTTTCCATTTTGGAAATGCAGTCATAAGCCTGCAGTGGCTCAGGCCAGAAGTTGGGAGGTTAGAGCATGGCCCTGAGCTGTCGGCCACTGCCAAAGGAAAGGGAGGAAGCTCGAAGGCTTTTCCTCACTCCCAGCTTCAGCGGAGGGGGCAAGGTCAGGCCCCAGCCCAGGGCCAGCACACTGAGGCCAGGGGGAGGGGAGGGTTCCAACTTTTTTCCATGGCTCATATGGGATCCCAGCCCAGGGCTGGCCATGGGAGGGAAGCGGGGGCGCCCCTGCCAGGCTTATTCTCCCCTGCTCCCAGCCTGGGCCACCATGCTGAGGGTTAGAGGGAGTTTAAACCCCATCCCCGGCCAGCAGGGGAACCCAGCTGGGCCTGCCTGGTCCGGGGGGCGGGGAGCAGCCCCTGCCAGGGTTTCCCATTCCCTGATAGGGGAGGCAGAATCTGCCAGGTATCTGCCCCCGCTCCCTGCCTGGCGGGGAGGGCAACTTCTGCCAGAGTTTTGTTTCCAACGCTCTCCGAGTGGGATCTGTGGCCATGCCCCACCCCAGGCTAGCAGGCTGAGGGGAGTTTAACCCACTCTCCCTGGCTGCACAGGACCCCAGCCCAGGTCTGACGGGGTGGAGCCTCTTCCAGGCCCCTGCCCCAACGTCCCTGCTCAAGTTGAGAGTGGGGGCATGGCCATGCTGAGGCAGAGAGGGAGTGGGGTTTAAAACTGCTTTTTGGCCTGGGACCCCAGATGGAGTTTGCTGGTGGGGGGGGGGGCAGGCTTTTGGCACCCCTCACTCAAATTGAGGGGGATGTGGCTATGCCACAGCCCGGGACCAGCAGGCTGAGGTGGGGAGTTGGGGGTTTAAACCCCCTCCTCAGCTGCAAAGGACCCCAGCCAGGGTCGGTGTGTGTCTCTCCTCACTGGAGTGGAGACCAGGCCATGTGGCCATGCCCTGCCTGGAGCTCACATGCTGAGGTGGCGAGGGAAGGGGTTTAAACCCCTTCCCTGCCCTGCACAGCACCCCAGCTAGGGTCTGACTGGGGTGGGAGGCTGGGCAGCCCCTACCAGGCTTTTGCCCCTCCCCTGCACCCTGCTCAGGGGGTGGGGGGTTGGGGGCAGCCCCTGCCAGGCTTTTGCCCCGCCCCTGCTCAAGCAGAGTGGGGATGTGGCCATGCCCCACCCATGCGCTGGCACACTGAGAGAGTAGCAGAAGAAGGGGTTGAACCCTTTATCATGCCTGCAAGGGCCCCCACCTATGTTTGCCTCAGTTGGGAAAGGGTGGGGCAAACCCAAGCAAGGGCTGCCCTCCCCCCTCCTTGAACAGGGCAGAAGCCTGGCAGGGGCTGTCCCCCCTCCCCCTTCTAGGCAGACCGCAGCTGGGGTCCTGTGCAGGGCAGGGAAGAGATTTAAAGCCCTTCCTTAAAGCCCTGCCTCAGCATGCAAGCCCTGGGTGGGGAATGTCCATGCCCCCCACTCTTCACTTCAGTAAGGAGAGATGGAGGAAACCCTGGCGGAAGCTGCCCTCTCCCCCAACTTGAGTGATGAGTGAGGGTAGAAGCCTGACAATGCCCCCCACCCCCCCCTACCCTCCCTGTCCCCCCCAACCTGGCTGGGGTCCTGTGTGGCCAGGCAGGCAGTTTGACCCCCCCTTCTTCTGCCTCAGTCTGCCAGCCCCAGGCTGTGGCATGGTCAGGCCATGCCTCCCCTCAATCAAGGCATGGGGCAAAAGCCTGGCAGGGGCTACCCCACCAGGCAAAATCTGTCTGGGATCCTGGGCCAAGGAGGGGATTTAAACCCCCCCTCCACCTCTGTATCTTGGCATGCAAGCCCCGGGATTTCCCTTCCCTTGGGCCATGCAAACCCAGGATAGGTGAGCCTAGGAGTCTGTTCTTTTGGCTCCCATCCCACTGGGGTGCAGGTACAGGCAGGAAGATGGCTAGGGGGCAGAGGCTCTACTGCTTTGGCTCTGTGACAGCTGGGGTGGAGCTAGCCCTGCTCTGCTGGAGTAGACAGAACTGTATGGAGCGGACAGCGCCCAGGGCTGCAAAGCATCCTGGGATGCTGGGGGACTATGAATTAAGTTGAGTTGGGAGGGGATGTGGGACAGAAGTTAATCGAAATCAGTTAAGTCTGATATTACATCCATGGTTTATCTTAAACTGGGTTTGGCCATTTTGAAACCATTCTGCACACTGAACTTCTATTCTGTTATAAGTTTAAATTAGTTTCTGTCAACAAGCAAAGTGACCCCGCCAGATTATTGCACCAAAGTATTAAGTAACACAACCATTTGTAAATAGTGATGCGGTGGCAGAGTGTATCAGCAATTTGACCCAACATGTGAGTGATGCGTGATCAGGGCATGATCACCTGTGGGGCATGGCCCCCAGGCTCTGACTCTCAAGGCGGATTGATCACCCGTCTTGGGACCTGGTCAGACCCCTAGGTCTATAGCAGAAGCTGCTCCGGTCGCTCCGAGCATTATAGTTTACTGCCTTGCCAAATCTGGAATGCCCTGTACTTTGTCCCAACCAGACATCGTACTTGTATACTGCGGTCTTCACCCGCCACCCACCGCTTGTCCCTTGCTGCTGTATATAGTTCATCGCCTCCAAGTTATATCACCCTTCAAGTTGTGTCGACAGTTCTGTAAGTAAATACCAAACTTTATTTCACACCTTATTATCTGTGGTGTTTATCTCCCTCCGGCACTTGGCATCCCCGAGCGTGTCTGGGTTGGTGTCACCACCCGGTGCCCCACTCGACACGCAACTGCGGCCGTTTCCCAAGGACCATCCGGGAATCGTGGCCCACAGTTTCCAGTCACTTAAACCGGTTTATGTCGAACTTTATTCCTAGCCATAGGATGTAGACTCCACTCCTTTATTGGACTTTATCTCAGGTCATCTATGTCCTGCTTTTTAAAAGCATGTGAGAACATTAACCTCTTCCCTTTTCCAAACATATGTATAAAGTAACACTATATTTCTGACCTTTGTAATAAATTCCTTCTCCCTTATTTTGTTTGTTTTTGTTGGTTTCAACTGGCCATGAGCAAAGAGTTTATAATATTTTTTAAATAATCTCTTAAATTGTGTCACAAGGACTTTAGTGTGTGTGTGTGTGTGTGTGTGTGTGTGTGTGTGTGGGACAGAGGAGAGAAATGTTGCTCTTTTCTCTATTCATTTACAGGGCAAATGTGTTTTATAGAAAACTTAGCAGATTTCATGGCAATATTTGAACCTGGGGGCGCCATTATTATTTATTTGCATTATAGTTATGCCAAGGCTCCAGCTGAGCCCCATGATGGTACATGCCTAGGATGCTTGCTACAACCATGGTGCAAGCATAATGTAAGAAGTTGTGAGCTTTTTGGGACAGGGACAATGTAAACACACAAAACAGATTTGCAGTAGGGAACCGTAATGAAGGAAGAAGGAATCAAAGAGTAAACCCAGCAACGCTTTCCCCATTATGCCTGCACAGTCTCTTTACCTTATCCTTCCTTCACTTGCCCTTCAAATTCATTTCCTCTCTACCCTTCCTTTTCCCTTTTCCCCTGGCTGGTCTTCACCATCTTCAATGTTTCCTTAGTTTCATAGTTGGTAGGGTAGGAAGGGACCCGAGCAGATCATCAAGTCTGACCCCCTGCCATGGCAGGAAAAAGCACTGGGGTCAAATGACCCCGGCGAGGTGTTTGTCTAACCTCCTCTTAAAGACCCCCAGGGTAGGAGCCAGGATCATTTCCCTTCCTCTCTTTCTTTTCTTTTTCTACCTAACTACTAGTATGCTCCTAGCAAAGTCTTATCCTCAAAAATATAAAACCTCTCCCCAAAATTGTGTCTACTACACAAGCAGAATGGTGGTCTTCAAATATCATGTCAGTGACACAATGTTGGGGGAGAGGTTTTATATTTTTGAGGATAAGACTTTGCTAGGAGCATACTAGTAGTTAGGTAGAAAAAGAAAAGAGGAAGGATAAGGTGAAGAGACTGTGCAGGCATAATGGGGAAAGTGTTGCTGGGTTTACTCTTTGATTCCTTCTTCCCTAAAGTTTCTTCGTTTCTTTCCCCAATTCCACATGCCTGGTGAAGGTCTGCAAAGCTGGCAGTGGGCTCTGGGAAGGGAAAGGAGAGGTAACCCAGCTGTTCCTTCTGCTTGGCTCAGTCTCGGTGTGCTGCCCAAGTGATTTGGGTGTCACTGCAATTTCCCCTTCAGAGACAAAAGTGTCTTTCTTAACTATTTTGTATCATACCCTGCCTCCATTATTTTCACTCATTCCCTGCTGCCTCCCTTGGGAGTGATGCCTGATTTAAGACGGCACCATCAGTTCCTTTGTGGATCTCAGTATTTGCACGTCACAGCTTTAACTGGCATTTCTGCGAGGGCTACATGAGAATAATTTTATTTCATTTTCTGGAATCCTGAATCAGTGAAATAACCTCTAACAAAAGGGAACATGGCAAAGTGCCTCAGGAGACTCTGACAGCAATGAAGGCCTGAGAAAATGAAGGTAGCGGAGGAGTTTTACAGCAAAGTTATTGTTTCCTATGTTTCATTTTAATTTATTCTTTTTATATCCGGAACACTTGTAGATTAGATTTAAACCAATTATAAAAGAGGCTACACTACAAATACAGCTTAAAGAAAAGGAGGGTATTGCCTTGTATTCTTTCATTCCTTTTGTTTAGGCTGCCCACTAATGTGTGTCCACTTCAAATTAGAATGCTGAGTTAACATAAGCTTAGGCATTGATGTAACAGAGGATCCTACTCCCAAAATGTTGTTGCTCCACTGTTGAGAATTATTGATTGAATACAGTTCTAATTATATATTGATAAGGTCTTTGGTCAATTTTTCAAAAACTTTTTTTTCTTGACTGGTACAGAAAAATCTGATCGCTCCACCAGCCTAATGCATTCTTATATCTTAGAAATGAGTAAAAATGATTCTAGTCTGCCTGATTTACAGGGGGGAAAAAGCAAAGCAAAAAAATCCTCGATACTGCAAGTTACATATATATATATCTTGCAGTATCAAAGATTTTTTTGCTTTGCTTTTTATTTCCCTTGTAATCAGGCAGACTAAAATCATTTTTACTTATTTGTAATCTATCTATCTATCTATCTATCTATCTGATTTTTCTTGTTGAAATGGTACTCTGCAACAGATAATCAGATCCAATAAAGCCAACAGAAAGAGTCTTATCCAAATTCTTCCTTTCATCTAAAGGGGCAGCTTATTTAAAGTGTATGACTCCTTTAATTCTGCCATAGTTAACCATTTAACTGCTGATTATATCATAATTAGGAATCTATGTTAAATACATAAGAAGTGCAATGCTGGGTCAGACCAGTGGTCCATCTGTTCCAGTATCCTTTCTTTGATAGTGGCAAAGCGAATACTATACAGGGAGAACATTGAACTGGATATCTCTAGAGTACTCTAAATTAAAATGATCTAAATTAAAAGCATTAAAATTATTGCCCTTTATCTTTGTCGTGTTATGGATTGGAGTATGAGGAGAGAAGTGAGAGTGTGGTGGATTTCTGTGCAGATTTCCCTGTACTTGGTACTCTGGCTTAGGACTTCATAGATTTCATAGACATTAGGGCTGGAAGGGACCTCGGAAGATCATCAAGTCCAGCCCCCTGCCCAAAGGGCAGGAAGTCAGCTGGGGTCATAGGATCCCAGCAAGATAAGCATCCAGTTTCATCTTGAAGGTGTTCAATGAAGGCGCTTGAACCACCTCCGGTGGTAGGCTGTTCCGGACCTTGGGGGCTCGGACAGTAAAGAAATTCTTCCTTATGTCCAGCCTGAAACGATCTTGAAGTAGTTTGTGACCATTCGACCTCGTCATCCCTTGGGGCACTCTGGTGAACAAACATTCCCCCAGATACTGGTGGTCACCCCTGTTAAACTTGTAGGTGGCCATCAGATCACCCCTGAGCCTGCGCTTTTTCAGGCTAAAGAGCCCCAGGGCTCTCAGCCTGTCATCGTAGGGTCTGCTTCCCTGACCTCTGATCATGCGCGTGGCTCTTCTCTGGACTCTCTCAAGCTTCTCCACATCCTTTTTGAATTGTGGAGCCCAAAACTGGACACAGTACTCCAGCTGCGGCCTCACTAAGGCCGAGTACAAGGGGAGAATGACGTCCCGGGATTTGCTTGAGAAGCATCTATGGATGCAAGCCAGCGTTTTGGTCGCTTTACTAGCTGCAGCATCGCACTGCAGGCTCATGTTCATCTCTTCGTGAAGTTTCTTCTGTCAGGCTTTTTACCTCAGTGTGGAAAACAACGCAACAATATGAAATTTGTCAAGTGTATGCCTTCATTCACTCCACTGGAAAAAACCCCCCCAAAAACAAAAACCCTACATACCAGTTGAGGATCTAGCTCAAAGTAAATATCTCAAAATGTAATAAATCATAACTTCTCCGCCATGATAACTCATCTTAACACATGTGTTTAACACTCATTGACACTGTATAACAATGGACTCTCTCTCACATGGAGTCGCTCTCACTTACTTTTATGGACTGAAATAAGTACAATTCATAACAATTCTAGTTTTAGTAGATGAAGTGTATGACTCGCAAGTAAAAGAGCTATTCAAAAAATGGAAACATCTTTTTGCAATAATAATAGGCTTATAATGTCAGTTTTCTGGCACATCACAAGCAGCTAATTTGGCTTACAACACTGACTGGCCTTTCCCCCCATATACCCAAGATTAATTTGCCTAGAATTATTTTCCTTATAAAATAATGTATTGTGTCCCTAACTAGCAGTAATCCATGTTTTACATTTTAATTTCATAATCACCTTCCCATCCATATTAAAATGTGTTTTGCCACAAATTATGTGTTGTCAATAGTGGTTGCCTGCTACTTAGCTCAAGTTGTGTCTGCTTCCTTGCCAGACTTGAAGAGGGGTACTTTGTACCCAAAAGCTGGTCTAAGATCTCTCCCAACTAAACAGATAGTCCAGAAAAAAGGATGTCAACAAAATAATCCTTGCTTCTCTTATTTTCTGGACCATCACAGCTACATCACTCCAACACTACTACATGAGTAAAATTAACTCATGTAAAAAACTGCTTTTTTCTTTAAAAAAAGAAAAGCCTAAAATATCTGCCTTGGTAAGCAATGAATACTCAACACCCTTGATAGCTTAGAAAAGGCAGAGGTACATTATCCAAAGAAAAACAGAAATGGCATGACCTAAAATGTTGTGTACATTCAGCATATGCTCAAATACTTTAAAAATATTTAAAGCTAATCTGCTTTTTTAGCTGCTGGCAAGGAATTAGCTGGGATGTAAATTGACAATTTTACCAACCATTGTTTGGACAGAGTTATTTTAGGTACAGCCTTCATGTTGCCACATTGAATAATAAAACTGGGATCCTCTTAGGAAAGTCAGAAGGAAATTGTCTTTTGGCCAAGTCAACAAAATCTGTGTTGAAGTCCTGTGTGCCTGAAGACAGTGAGCCAAATTCACCTCCAGCATGATCATGCACAGCTGGACTCAATCAATAAGATAATCAAAGCTACATAATGAGATAAATGTAAAGAACAGTGATAAAGTCCAGCAGAGAGCTGAAACAGACTTGGGCCCAGATAGGCTTGGAGTTGAAGTTGGCCTGGGATGTTTCATATCTCATATTTGTTGCCCCTGCTTTTCCTCCGGCTCCCCACATATCTGAAAAAGGACTTCTTATTGTCCTTGATGCTCAAAGCTAGCTGGAGTTCAGTTGCAGCCTTGGCTTTCCTGGTCTGCTCCCTACAGGACTGGACCAGTGCAGAATAATCCTCCTTGGAGGTGACTCCCATCCTCCATCCTTTGTAGGCCTTTCTTTTTAGCCTCAGGAGGTCTGCTAGGTCTGCTAGGTGCCCTCTTGCTAGGTACCCTCTTGCTGCCTTTCCTCCGAGATGGAATAGACTTAGTTTGTGCATTGAGGATCGCTCCCTTGAGGAGCAACCACTCTTCTTGAACTTCCCTCTCCCTGTGGTCACGGTCCCTTAGGGCCTCACTGACAAGCCTCCTGAGCTTGTCAAAGTCAGCTTTCCTGAAGTCAAGGACTTGCGTGTTGCTGACCGACTTGCCAGCTTTTCGGCGGATGGTTGCCAATATCGGCTTGCAGGGACGTGTAGCTATGGGGACTTGAAAAGCTATAGCTCTGACATTCAGGTTTCATGGGAGACCTGGACTCAAGAAAGTCTGTATCAGTATGGATCTACAACTTCTGTTCTGTGACTAACCTGGAACTATCATTGCTTTATTTCAAAATGATCTTCTATGTTAGTGAAGGCCATCCTTTCAGCAGGTGTGTCAGAATTAAGCCTGCACTCTCCCCAAGTGGCACTCTGATCCTCTTCCTCCATTTTCTGCTCCCTTTCCTGTGCTCCCAGCCTTGTCTGCCATGTACCATGCACAGGGTCTGCCTATGCCACTTGTCACACACCATCCCCATTCTACACTAACCTGGCAGAGTCCTGTGAGCTGCACATGGTGGCAGGGAGAGGAGAAGGCAGCCAGCTCCATGATATGGCACACAAGTCCTCGGAATTGCATGTGAACCCTGCACAATAGAGTGGGGGCTGGCCTGGCTCTGCTCCCTGCTGCCATGTGCAGCTCCTGGAACTGGCTGAAGCCACATGCCATTGGACGGCTCTGCCTGTGCAGGCCACAAGCACCCTGAGATGAGTCCAGCCCCCTCCCCCAGGGGCAGGAAGTCAGCTGGGGTCACAGGATCCCAGCAAGATAAACATCCAAATGTCTCTTAAAGGAGTCTAGAGTAGGTGCTTGTACCACCTCTGGAGGCAGTCTGTTCCAGGCCTTTGGGACTTGGACAGTAAAGAAGTTCTTCCTTATGGCTAGCCTGAAACGGTCTTGGAGGAGTTTGTGACCGTTTGACCTTGTCATCCCTTGGGGCGCTCTGGTGAACAGGTGTTCCCCCAGGTCCTGATGTACACCCCTTCTATACTTATAAGCAGCCACCAGGTCCCCCCTGAGCCTGTGCTTTTCTAGGCTGGAGAGTCCCATGGCTCTCAGCCTCTCATCATAAGGCCTGTTCTCCTGCCCCCTGATCATGTGTGTGGCTCTCCTCTGGACTCTCAAGCTTTTCCACATCCTTTTAAAATTGTGTTGCTCAGAATTGGATGCAGTACTCTAGCTGCGACCTCACCATGGCCAAGGACAGTGGGAGGATGATATCCTAGGATTTGCTTGAGAAGTATCTATGGATGCAAGCCATAGTTTTGGTTGCTTAACCAGCTGTGACATCACATTGGTGTCTCATGATTGACCACAAGATTAATATGACCCCCAAATCCCTTTCAGCCGAGGTACTAGCAAGCATAGCACTGCCAAGCCTATAAGTGTGGTGAGAGGGTTTTTTTTCTCAAGGTGTAGTACCTTGCATTTTTCGGTGTTGAACTCCATCAGGTTTTTGTCCGCCCATTTTCTGAGCCTATCTAGGTCAGCCTGGATCACCATCCTATCCTCAGGTATGGATGTTCTCCCAAAGTTTGGTGTCATCGGCAAACTTGGCCAGTCCACTTCTGATACCAATGTCCACATCATTAATGAAGATGTTAAAGAGTATAAGCCCAAGGACGGAGCCTTGGGAGACCCCACTGGTCACGGTGCACCACGCTGATTTACTTCTGTCTATTACCACTTTCTGGCTTTGACCTTGGAGACAATTCCTCAGCCATCAGACTGTGATATAGCTGAGGCTGCAGTCAGCCAGTTTTTCCATGAGAAGATCATGGGACACCAGATCAAAGGCTTTTTAAAAATCAAAATATATGACATCAATCTCTTTTTCCTTGTCCAGGTGATATGTCGTCTGGTCATAGAAGGAAATGAGATTGGTCAGGCAAGACCTACCTGCAACATACCCATGCTGGCTATCCCTCAGGATGTTGCCATCAGCCTACTTGTTAAGAATGGTCTCTTTGATAATTTTTTCCAAGATCTTCCCTGGGATAGAGGTCAGGCTGATAGGCCTGTAGTTCACCAGATCTACTTTCCTCCCTTTCTTGAAGATAGGCACCATGTTGGCCTTCTTCCAATCTTCGGGCACTTCACCTGAGTACCAGGAATTCTTGAAGATCTGTGCCAGTGACTGAGCTATGATGCCTACCAGCTACTTAAATACCCTGGGGTGTAAACTGTTAGGGCCAGCTGATTTGAAGGTGTCCAGCCTCTCAGGGTGTTCCGTCACATGGTCAACATTCATGTAAGGTAACAATTCTCCTTCACCCTAGCTATCCCGTACCATATTGAGCAGGGCTGTCCCTTGGGGCTGGTGAAAAACCAGTGCAAAATACCCATTAAGCAGTTGGCTTTTTCCGGGGCGTTCGTTGGCAGTTGCCCCATTTGGTTTAGCAGGGGTCCAATGTTACCCTTGCTTTTCCTCCGGCTCCCCACATATCTAAAAAAGGACTTTTTTATTATCCTTGATACGTGTAGCCAGTTGGAGTTCAGTCATAGCCTTGGCTTTCCTGATTCATTCCCTACAGGTCTGGACCAGTGCAGAATACTCCTCCTTTGGGGTGGGTCCAGCCTTCCATCCTTTATAGGTCTTTCTTTTTAGATGCAGGAGGTCCACAAGTTCTCTGCAGAGCCAAGAGGGCTGCTGTGCCCTTTTGCTGCCATTCCTCTGAGATGGGATAGACATTGCTTGTGCTTTCAGGATCGCTCCCTTGAGGAGCAATCACTCATCCTGAACTCCCCTCACCTTTGGGTCGTGGTCCCTTAGGGCCTCACCAACCAGCCTCCTGAGCTTGTCAAAGTCAGCTTTGTCAAGGACTTCAGCATTGCTGACTGACTTGCCAGCTTTATGGTGGATAGTGCAAGTGATCAGCTCATGGTCACTGTCTCCCAGCTTCCCTTTGAGAGAGAGTGTCATCACAACATCTCAGATTATTTAGGGATGGTCAGAGATAAAATAATACAATCATTAAGTCACTGACTAGATCGAAGACTGTGATTACAGTAAGACTGTTTTTTCTTTTTACCTATTATGTAATCGCCTTTATATAGACTACACAAACATACATAAATCAGGGCATTTTTTTTAAACATAATTTAAAATATGTTATAGTAGATATTTGACTTTTAGTACATGATTTGTTTTTTTCCCATTCCAAAATGGCAACCCCCCTCCTCCCAAAAGGAATACTTCCAGGGCAAGTGGAGGGATTCCCAGTGGCAAAGGTCAGGGGGGTAGGAGACGGGACTTCTGGTCTCAGGATTGCAACCACAGGGAAGGACACCTGTCAAGGGGTGGGGCTACCATTGTTGCCCTCCACAGCTCACCAAAACCCATTAAATGACCCTTCAGCTGAAATAATTGCCCACCCCTGTGTTAGAGCCATGTTGCATGGGACACTTAGCACATGTTAAGCGCACTTAAAATACCATCATCTGCATGCTCTAGCAGGATAACACATTAAGTGTTCTTATGTCAAATTGTATCATACCAAAGTTGTGCTTTTTAAATGAGGAGTATTTTCAGATGGTATTAAGTAACATGTTTTGAGCTAACATAGGACTGTTCCATGGAGCAGACGTGAACAATTGTGGTCCTGGGGCTGAGACTGACAAGCAGTTGTTTATCTAGTCCCAGACCTGGGGCTGTACCAGAGTCTCCAGCTGGCTCCAGTGTGCTCCCAGGGCTGAGACTGATTTTTTTGGCCCCAGCTGTGGGATCGTGCCAGTCTCCAGTCAGCTTTAATGCAGTCCCTGTGCTGAGACCAACAATCAGCTGATTTTTTGGTCTCAGCACCAGGAATGCACTGGAGCCACTTAAAGACACTAGTGCAGTCCCAGCCTGGGACTGAAAATCAGCTGATTTTAGGTCTCAACCCCAGCACTGCACCTGAACCAGTTCAAGCCGGTGCATAGGCTGGGACCAACAATATACTAACCGTGCATCCCAGCCCCTCAACTGCACCAGTCTTGAATTGGCTCTAGTGGGGTTCCAGGGCTGGGAGTGATAATTAGCTGATTTTTCAGTCCCAGCTTCAGCACGGCACTGCAGACAGTTCAAGACTCTAGTGCAGTGCAGGGACTGGACCAACAACCCTCTATCATCGTAAGCATTACTATGCAGCTGCTAGGAACATGTTCTGACTTCTAATATAATAATGTTTACTACAATCTCAGATAAAACATGGGCTAAGTGTCCTATGCAACACTGCCCCTTTATATTTCACAAGGCAGCTAGTTTCTGCGAGATTTCTAGTACAGCGTCGTACTGATCTGGATATTTGTGAAGGCACACTGATGTTGAATTCTAGTAATTTTGGAAGAACTGTCACCTTGTTAGCTCTTCATATGTCTCCATTGTATTCATTAGATACCAGTCACTGGACTGCCTAAGCCCAGACACCGACCCAAACATTCTTATGATGAAACCCTGAAAAAATTTAGAGAACTTAAGGGAAAAGGAATGTAGAATACAAAGCATTTCTTGATGCAAACAAAACCATTTTATTCTTCTTGGAGTCTGGGAAGCTTATGAAGACTGCTTTGGGGCGGAGAGGGTGGGAATTTTGAAGTGTGACAGGAACGTGCTGCTCACAGGTGCACAGGGCAAAGATAAACCATGCCAGACAAAAGGAAAAAGGGTGACACATTAAGTTACAAGAGTGTGAAAGAATCTCTGCTATAAGCTGAAAGTTTTTCATGTGACTGGGTGATTAGTTATAAGGGCGCAACCTGAACCTGGCCACAACAACATGCCTTCTAGAAATGTAGCAAAAGCAGGAAGAGATTTAAAGCTTATTTGTTCTGCCTGAGCAACATCTCAGATTATATAGGGATGGTCAGAGATAAAAGAATACAAGACAGATATTCGTTCTCTTAGGCAGAATCAAGCTAAGCAAAAGGAGAAAATTCACCCAACTGATTGCAGCTGTCATAAGTCAGACTTTGTAATTACTTTATCAAAGCATAGGTAATTTGCAGTTAAAGCTATTGCTGTGGGGTCTTCAGCTGCCCTGGATGTACAGTTGGTCATCACAGTTCTGTTGATGTATGCTTGGTTGGAACAAGACTTGATTATTCATGTGGTTCTTGGGAAAGTGATGCAATATTTTTTTTTCTCATGGGTCTGACTGTAATGAATGAAAGGGTGCTGAGTTTGGGGGAACCAGAAAGCCAAACTGGGGTGTGCTGGAGGGGTTGTTACAAAATAAAAAGGCCAACCCTGGGGATAATGAGAAAACAAACACATAAGTGAGAGAATAATGGAAACAAAAATATTTATTTTTATATGCTACAAGCAAGCTTGAGATTATTTCAAATCCAGAAGTTCTATAGCTTTAGTCAGGTTTGCAAACCTTTTAGTAAACATGGGTTGAATGTTGAAATTGAAGCACATAGAGCAAATTTCAAGGAAACGTGATGTGGGTTTATAAGTTGAAGTAGAAACCATATAAAATGTAGTGATTTCATATGGTTTTGACCAGAGATCAGGTTATGCCTAACAATTTACTTAGCGCTTCACTTTGGCCAGGTACAGACATTACACGTTTACTGGTATAAGTGATCAGAAACTCGTCTTTACCAATAACAGAAAAGAAGTTTGGTGCATGCAGAGTGGTTTAAAAATGGCAGAACCTGAACTAAGTTTTGCACCCCCCCACACATCCCCACCACCAATGGGCAAACATGTATTATGTTACCTACCAATGTAAACTACGCCGCTTACAGAAAACCATGTAACTTAGATAGAGTCCTCCTTGGCTTTTTGAATGCCTGTACCTACCCTGTGAGAACCCATGCATATTTGAAAAGGCAAAGATTTCCAAAGACTTCTCCTCTTCCATTAGAAGAAAATGCAGACCTTGCCACCATTTCAATAATGCCAGTAGTAAAAGGAATGGAGGGAAATAACTTTGTATGAATACTTAAGGGTGTCAATAACTTGCTGTATTTTGAAGGAGTCACATGTTATGTACCCCTTATGGTTATATAAATGAGCATTTCTAAAGCATCTGTATTTAAGAAGAACATTTCAAGGCAGTCTTTTCCCCCAGGACCAGTTTTAAGCACAACAAAGACAAAATCTGCCCTCCTGGGAGGTCTGGATTAGCTGAAACTAATTAGGTAATTTATGAACCGATTCTCATCTCTGACATCATGACAAGATAGAAAGGTGCATCAGGCATGACAGCCAAATCTATCCGGTAGTAGATACAGGAGAGAACAGCACATGTGACCTCCTTGAATAAGCACCCACAGGAAGGGTCCTCACACACTCTTGGGCCCTGTGGTAACCTCAGTAATATGCAGTTTCATCCCTTTAAATAGATTCCCCACAAAGAATGCCACAAATTACTGCACATGCTGTGTGCTGCTCTGACTGGAGGCACAGAGCCAAAGTCTGAATAAATATAACCACCCAAGAAGTGCAATAATAATCCCTTATGAATACATTGTCTGAAGTGCCTTACTGCTGTTATGAAATGGAAATCATAATAATATAGACAGGAGTCAGAGCCATCTGCACACTGGGTGCTATCACTATGAACACAACAGCCAGTTAGTGAGCTTCAGGTGTATTTGTCTAAAACTTCTACAGTCAGTATTAATAACAATAAATAATTAAGGAAGTATGAAGCTAAACCATCAAATAAGGAATTTGCTCAGTAAAGAACTATGATTACTGGGGTGTGACTCTAAAACCCTGCTAAAAAGGGGGCTACTCATTTGAGTAATGAGATGTATCTTTGTCATATGGCAGTATGGGAGAACCCAACTATTTCACAGGGTTACATCTTTGTCCTGTGTGAAGATGAGGGTTTGCAAATTAACCAGAGGAATACAGAGCCACAGCAAAAAGCTGCACAGAGCTACTGAGGTGCCCCAGAAGAGTAGAGAAACTGTGGCCTTTGAAATAAGCACAGCAAGCATCCAAGTGGTTCATCCTTAATTCAGGAATTTGCTGCAAATTATGTGGGTTGCAAACCACCCAGATACAAATGATCCAGGTTCTACTGTGCCACTATTATTTAGCCTCCTCATTCCAGTGCCACAAAACTGAAGATATCTCAAAATAGGGAACAGTTGTGTTGCGGTATAAAACTAGATACGGATTTGATCCATGCTGCTAAAAAGGCACTGCCTCCAATAGAAGCATGAACATATTGTACGTTATGCAGTAAGTATAATTTAGTGCATTTGTATTCTACACAATATGCTATGCTTATTAAAATATCTATAAATAATATGCATATAAAATACAACAATGTGTTCATTGGTTTTTTAAATAAAAAATATGGGTTTTGGTTACAGCATTTCTTTATATATCCTGAGAGAAAAATGTACTTTTAAAGGCAAGTTTTAAACTGGTTTGACTCTACTTGCTCCTGACTTTTATGGAATGATGACAAACTAAATTGTTTGACAAATTGTTCTGTCCAAATAATAAAATCCTTAACAACTGGACTGTCAGTGGCTTGGTTTGTTGGATTCTGGCTTTTTAAAATATTTTTTCTCTTGAGAGGGTAGAAGGTTGTGATAAATTATTGCTTCATCACAGAGAAGACTGATTTGATTTTTTAAAAGCTCATTTGAGGGCAGTAGTGACCAACAGTCTGAACAGCAATTTTAATGGCTCGCTAAACATGCATTCATTAATGCTGGTTGTACTGTTTGGGGCTAGTTTAGCTAAGGTTGCAAAATGGTTAGGTTTCCATTTAAAGTCTTCATTCTTTATCAGGATGTGTAAATAGAGACTTCTGCTTCTGCGCGTATAGAATCCCACTGAGTTCAACTAAGCCCTCAATTCCATAGTTTCTTGCATACAACATGCCTGGAGTACTGTGTCCAGTTCTGGATGCCGCAGTTCAAGCGGGATGCAGACAACCCAGAGAGAGTCCAAAGAAGAGCCAGTTGTCTGACTGGAGGCCTGCAGGGAAGGCCCTACAAGGAAAGGCTAAGGGACCTTAACCTCTTCAGCCTGTCCAAGAGAAGGCTGAGAGGGAACCTTGTGGTGGCCTACAAATTCATAAGGGGAGAGCAACACGAAGTAGGCGATGATCTGTTTACCAGGGCACCTCCTGGAACAGCAAGGAACAATGGCCATAAGCTACTGGAGAGTAGGTTTAGACTGGACATTAGAAAAAAGTTCTTCACGGTCAGGGTTGCCAGGATCAGGAGTGAGCTTCCAAGGGTGGTGGTGCTTGCCCCATCCTTGGGGGTCTTCAAAAGGAGACTGGACAGGCACCTGGCTGGGATCACATGATCCCAGGTTTGGCGATGCCTTTCTTGTCTGCCAGGGGCAGGAGGTCGGACTAGATGGCCCACTGAGGTCCCTTCCGACCCTAAAATCTATGAATCTATGCCCTGGAATAAGACACGTACCTTGCTGTTGAAAGGCAGAACAAAGGAAAAAAGTAAGTAACTGAGTAGCAGAAGCTAGAGAACCAAGCGTTCTTATTGCTCTGCTCCTAGTAGATTGTACACACAATTACTTTTGTTTTCACCCAGCAGAAACTACTGTTACTATATTTTCTTGCTTATAATCCACACCTCAATTTCCAGCAGTTGTTTTGTTTTGGGGGGGAAAATGTGCTATGTGGAAGAAAATATGGTATGGCGTATAAAATATCTGACATTAATGGGAATGCACACAGATGCAAGAGGGGACATGTCAGTAGATTTACAAACAGGGGTGACTGCTAATTAAATTTATCACACATAACTGGGAAGATAGTGAAAAACATTCCATGAACGATTTGTTAAATTCCAACATGAAGGCAGTTTGACCATGTTTATACTTTTATTTTATTTTGTTTTGTTTTATTTTATTTTATTCTTGTTTGGCTTTTTATGTACAAAGTTTTCAGTGCAAATAAGCTTTTAGCTGCTTAGAGAAGTAGATGGTAGCTGTGTAATATTCTCTTTCATGCAAGATCGTGTTATTCGTACCTGCGGTGCTCATGATATAGGAGATCTGAGAAGTGAAATTAGTGTAGATCCTGCATTAAGGATGTTAGGAGTTAGAGAATAGAAAGAAGCAGTGTTGAAAAAGTAAAATGGTTTGATTTTGAGCAAGGGAAGAGGAGGTCTAGCCTGAATGTTCCAGGTGAATGAAATTGGAGATCAGAAAATACAATACAGAAACAAGACAGTATAATCTGGCAATAGGCCCAAGCAATTGAGCACAAGACATTAGACCAGGGTATGTCACTACAACCTTGGCAAATAGGATTGTGAATGTTCATGTAAATGTTTTTTGGGGTGAAAGTTGCAAGGAAAAAATAAACAAAGTCTGTTGTAAACTGCACGTAAATCTTGTTTTCAGTGACCTGTCTGATTCAACCACAGAACTATCCACTGTAGGGCTTACAAAAAGCACTGTATGGGGCCATAAAGAGCTGCACTATCCCTGTGGAAGAGTGACTGCTTTGACAGGATAGTACAGATTGTTCTTGCTGAACAAGCTGCTGCATAGTGCAGGGCATGGCTCCCAGTACCCTTGTTTACGCTATTTGCTCACAGTAAACAAAAAATGGTGAACAGCCTAAGCTTGGGGTGGGGGCAGGGGGAGCTATTGCAATTAGCCCATGCTGGAGAGGCTTCTTAGCCATGTGCTCCACCAGCCATGTGCACATGTAAGGTCTGATAATAGACAGGCCCTTACACAGAGAGCAATATTTAAATCCAGGATCCATGTGCTCAGCTAGAATGTAATGCTCTGCCTTGTGGATAAGAAAAAGGAGTACAGGCAACTGCCACTTAACACAGTTTTGCTTAGCACTATTTTGCTATAGCGCTCATTTTAAATACATACGTGATTCTACTTGGCACTCAGTGAGTTTCACTATAGTGCTGAGCAGGCAGGCAGAAGATGTAGGGGGAAGTGGTGGCGGTGAGTGGTGGTGATGAGAAGCAGCGAGTGGGTGCGCAGGCATCACATGAGCACGGGGCCCACACCGGTGCCCCAGGCCCAGGGTCAGCAGGGGCCCAGGGTGGGGCGGCAGGAGCATGGGGCCCAGACTGGCCACGTGCTGCTGGAGTGGCTGGCTGGCTGGCTGGAGGGTGGGTGGGTGGGTGGGTGGATGAGAAAAAGTAGTAGCAGCAGCGATGAGAAGCAGTGAGTGGGCACGCCAGCGTGAGCATGGAGCCCACGCCAGTGCCCGGGGCCAGGGCTGGTGGGGCAGCAGGAGTGACATGTGTCTGAAGCAGTGTGAAACAGCAGTAACCAATTATATTTCTTTACACTAAATCCCATGGTGTCACTTTGTGGTGCACTCATTTATTAGAATTACGTTTCTGGAGTCCCTGTAATTCTATCAATGTACTAATGTACTGTTTGTGTCACTTGTGTTTCTATACATAGCTCTATCTCTCCCCAATGTAAGTACCCTGCAGGGCTGAGTTTCAACATGGTTGGGTTCCTCCAGCCACAGAATCAGTCTCTCACACACACACACACACACACACACACACACCTGCGCGCACGCGCATTAACAGAGCACATCTGAGCAGGCAGGGTCAATCACCACTTGCAAGCTAACACGCACATATGCCACAGACTCGGCACCCTCCCACCCCCTTTATCTCTTGCCACAATTGTCATGATAGTAACCCCTTGATGAGCAGACCCCACCAGATTTGGGGGCATTACAGGGATCTTTGGTTTAGGTAAGAGGAGTGTTGTTGCAGAGCAATTGGGGAAGTCAAGGAAATGAAAGGGTAAATGAGATCTGGAGAGAGAGTATGGCAGCCATCTTGACTATGAAAGTTATTTTATTGCTAGGTATATGAAATGTATAATGTTACTAGTAGTAATAGCCATACAAAGACAGAAAAAACAAACAAAACAGTTACAATATTGCACAGTTTCAACTGGGTATTTGGGGA
This sequence comes from Alligator sinensis, assembly GCF_000455745.1. Lineage (NCBI taxonomy): Eukaryota > Metazoa > Chordata > Crocodylia > Alligatoridae > Alligator > Alligator sinensis. The sequence continues at coordinate 242,873 of NW_005842857.1, read as the reverse complement.
AATCTAGCTCAATTTTGATCAACAAAAGTCAAGTTTAGAAAGCTGTGCCTGAGAGAGAGTACTGGGGTCTCACCACTCAGTGAAGCTTGAATCAGTCAAGGTTCCCAGGTGTTTGTTGGAGCTTGCAGACAAGCTGCTCAGCTTATGGTCCAGAGTGCTTGAGACAGTATGATCAGTGCCCCCAGTATGATCAGTGAAGATAGTCCAGGCAGAAAAAGGAGAAGGTGAAGTCCCTGGGGTATTGGTCCAGCTTTTGGATCCAGGCAGCAGAACAGAAACTTGAGCTTGGGTATGG